>NC_083107.1:44531532-44742802 GCF_949774975.1 Lagenorhynchus albirostris
TTTTTGCGGTACTTGGGCCTCTCACTGTTGTGGCCTCTCCCGTCGCGGAGCACAGGGTCCGGACGCGCAGGCTCTGCGGCCATGGCTCACGGGCCTAGCCACTCCGTGGCATGTTGGATCTTCCTGGATCGGGGCACGAACCCGTGTCCCCTGCATCGGCAGGTGGACTCTCAACCACTGCGCCACCAGGGAAGCCCTATGGTCGTTTTTTAATTCATTAAGAACAAAGGCCAGGGACTTCCCTGGTGGTCCAGCGGGTAAGACTCTGTGTTCCCAATGCAGGGGGCCTGGGTTCGATTCCTGGTTGGGGAACTAGATCCTGCATACTGCAGGTAAGAAATCCGCATGCAGTAACTAAGAGTTCACGTGCTGCAACTAAGAAGTCCACATGCCGCAACTAAGAGTCCGTGTTCTGCAAGTAAGACCCGGCGCAGCCAAAATAAATAATAAACAAACAAATAAGTAAATATTTAAAAAAAAAACAAAGGCCAAATTCTGAAGGGCATACTTCTAATACCTGTCTTTTTAGCTTCCTCCCTCCCTTTCATCCTGTTTGTCTTTGGGGACATTGTGGCCCATAAAGTTTAGTGGAACATGAGAAAATTAAGAGAATAAAACATTTATACAGAATCAGTGTATTTGGATTATCGTTTTGGTCCTGCCACATGTAATTCATATGTTCATTTATTTACTGTATGCTTCAGTTTCCTCACTTATAAAGTGAGAGTAATAGTACCTACCTAGTCTTTATTGGGCTGAGAATAAAATATCTATGAAAATAATCTTTTCCTTGTAAACTTAAGAATATATATTCTTAAAGTTATGTGCAGTAGAATTCATTCTTTTTAGTGTACAGTTTTACGAGTTTTGATGTATGCATAAAAATGTGTAATGACAATGACAGTCAAGACACAGAACAGTTCCATCACCTTGCAAAATTCCATCATGCTGCCTATTTTTAATCAACCTTTTCCCCCTACCTCACCCCTGATAACCACTGATCTGTTTTCTGTTTTCATGCCTGTAGTTTGCTTTTTTCTTTTTTGGCTGTGCCTTGCAGCTTGTGGGATCTCAGTTCCTTGACCAGGGATTGAACCTGGGCCACAGCAGTGGAAGCCCAGAATCCTGGGCCACCAGGGAACTCCCCTGTAGTTTGTTTTTTTTACAGAATGTCATAAATATATATGAAACAATACAACATGTAACCTTTGAGACTGACTTCTTTCACTTAGCATAATGCTATTGAGATTCATACATGTTGTTGCATGTATCAGTAATTCATTCCTTTCTTTCTAAGTAGTATTCCATTGTATGAGTGCACCACAATTTATCTATTTACCAGTTGATAGACATCTGAGTTTTCAGTGTTTGGTGATTATGAATAAATTGCCACAAACTTTTGCACACAGGTTTTGTTTGAATATAAGTTTTCATTTCTCTTGAATTAATATTTAGGATTGTTGGTTAGTGTGGTAAGTGTATGTTTAATTTTGGAAAACAATTTGTAAGTTTCTTATATAGTGACTCTCCCATTTTGCATCCCCTCCAGTAATGTTTGAGAGTTTCAGTTGTCGCACATCCTCACCGTGTCACTTGGTATTGACAAATTTTTCTTTTTTTCTTTTCTTACATTTTAGTCATTTTAATAGGGATTTAGTGGTATCTCGTTGTGATTTTAATTTGTATTTTTCCTGATTGCTAATGATGTTGACCATCTTTTCATATGATTATTTGCCATCTTTCCTTTTTTTTCTGTTCTTAGACAAGTGTTTTGTTTTGAAATAATTTCAGACTTATGGAAATAACAGTACAAAGGATTCTTGTGTACCTTTCACCCAAAGTCTGTTCTTTTGCCCTGTTCACTATATCATTTTTTCTCCCTATATATTTATCCATGTATTATTTTTTTGGAACCCTTTGAGATTAAATTGTAGACATAAAGCTTCTTTACCCATAAATACTTCTGTGTGAACTTCCTAGAAGCAATGAAATTCTTTTATGTAACTGCCATAAAATAATCAAAATCAGGAAGTTAACACTGATACAGTACTGTTGTTTAATCTACAGATTTTATTCAGGTTTGCCAGTTGCTCCACTAATGTCCTTTTTAGCAAATAAAAAAAATTTTTTTTAATTGGTTCAGGATCAGTCCAGGATTATTTATTATATTTAGATGTTATGTCTCTTTAGCCTCCCGTAATTTGGAACAGTTTTTCAGTCTTTATCTGTTATGATTTTAGCATTTTTGAAGAGTTCAGGCCATTTATTTTGTAGAATGTCTTTCAATTTGGGTTTGTCTGATGTTTTTTCTTGATAAAGTACAGGTTATACATTTCTCCAGGAATACCACAGAAGTGAAATGGTATCTTAGTGCATCTTATCAGAAAGAAAATGATCCATTACTGGTGATGTTAATTTATAAAAGTGTTTCAAATATGTGATATATACTATTATGAAGATGTTTCATGGAAGCCTTGCTGTAATATGGTTTGAGTTTCCTAGAGGGGAGATTACTTTTTATGTAAAGTTTCTTTTTTTTTTTTACCACATCCACATTTAACCCACTTCAGATATTCTGTACAACTACATAGTAAGCTTAAGCTTTCACTGAAGCCGTGCTAAGTGCAATCTCTATTCTAGTTGTTATCTTCAAGGAATCTAACATAGAGGCGTGAACAAAAGGAATTAAGTCCTGTAAAAGAGTTAGAAATAACGTGTTCAATGTATTAAAAGAGGGAAAAATAAGTCACCCTGGGATGACAGAGGAAGATATCATGTGCAGAGTACTGTATTAATAGTAACAGCAAAATTTATTAAGTAGAGAATGTGTACCAAACCCTGTGTCAGATGTTTTACATGAATTACCTTGTTTAATTTTCACCATGATTCTATGACATATGTACTATTATTATTTCTACTATCACAGATGAGGAAGTGTGAAAACACTGTATTTAGGATCAGAAGTTCTGTATTTAAGTTTTGATCTTTCTACTGTCTGTGTATTGGTTAGAATAGCATTTCCTGAATTGATTCAGTGAGCTATTAATAGATGTTCATTGACAGAAGTATTCCTGATCAACATATGTTTGGGAAATGCTATGTTCTGTATTCCCCAGTGTAGAAAAACAAAAATTAGTAGCCATGTAGCTTTATGTGTCCACCTAGTCTGCAGTATCCTCTGTACTCTATGTTATCCTGTTTTAGTATTTTCATAGTTCTTATCACTGGCTGCAATTATTTTATTTATTTGCTACTTTGTTTATTGACTCCTCTCACTAGAAAGAATGTTCCATGAGAGCAGGGATTTTATTTATCTTGTTCACTGTTGTAACTCCCAAACTCAGATCAGTGTCTGGTATATGGTAGGCATGCAGTAAATTATTTGTTGAATGAAAGAATGAAGGTCTCTGAAATAGCTTCTTATAAAATATCACTTATTTTTTTTTAAATATCACTTATGTTAACTTTAATCCAGCATTTCAAAATGTATTTGACCTTAATATTATTTTTATTTGTGGAACACTTAGGGGGACTATCTCAAAAAACATTAATATTCCATGGGACTATTTGAGAAATGCTAGCTTGATCACTTAGTTTACAGTTTCAAAATATAATAGTCCCATTTACTAAATTCAGCATCGTGCTTACTTATTATATAACTATTTGGAGAAAATTAGAGATGCAGAGTTTTTCGTGATTTATATTTCAGGATATACTTGCTGTTTTTTATGTTAATGAAGGAAGAGTTGCCAGGATAATTCACACCAGTGAAAAACTTTAAATCACTTATTTTTAGTAATAGGATTTATTTAGTTTCTTTGGCAGCAAACTACCATCCTAATTATGTTTTGTATTGGCTAATACAAAAAATATTTTGACTCAAGCAGAGAGTTTAAGCCCAAGGATATATAGTACATAGAGTACTCAGCATGCTCAAGTACTGCATCAATTGTATTAGGTCCTTGTTTGGAAGTAGAGGGGTTTTTTGTTTGTTTGTTTGTTTATTTATTTATTTATTTATTTATTTATTTATGGCTGTGTTTGGTCTTAGTTTCTGTGCGAGGGCTTTCTCTAGTTGCGGTGGGCGGGCCTCTCACTGTCGTGGCCTCTCTTGTTGCGGAGCACAAGCTCCAGACGCGCAGGCTCAGTAGTTGTGGCTCACGGGCCTAGTTGCTCTGCGGCATGTGGGATCTTCCCAGACCAGGGCTCGAACCCGTGTCCCCTGCATTGGCAGGCAGATTCTCAACCACTGTACCACCAGTGAAGCCTGGAAGTAGAGTACTTTTTAAAAAGGAAGAGAAAAGGAAAAGTGCAGGCTGAGCTTTTGCAAAAACATAGTGACAAAGAATGGATATGTGACTCTTCAGTTAGGTGTTTTGTTTAGTTAGGTGTTGTGGGCTCTAGTGTCTGCTCTGACCCATAAATAATATGACAAACTTTAGCAATGTGCTTTATTTACCTGTATATTTCTCCTTCTTTTAAATAACCATAGTGATCTGTGTTTCCATCTATAATGGAAGAGGTTTTTTTATTAAAACAAAATCCAGAACACTTCAAGGTTTGCACCAAGCTATAGATGATAATCTCTAGGTAAGGAAGAGTGGTTGGACCACCTGGACTTAAAGTGAGAAAGGGGGACTGCCTGTCTAGTATAGCTTCCTTCCCCATCTGTAGTTTTATCTTTCCAAACTGTTCATTGCTGAAACTTTGGAGTATGTTACCCCTCCCCGCTAGGGAAGCTATATTCCCTTGCATGTTGTAGTACCTATCCTGTGGCCCAGTTAACACCTAAACTGGGGGATGAAGGGATAGAAAATGAATACAGAACTATGGAAACTTTCAGGTGACTGCAAAAGTCATCAACATCAGTGGTGTGTCATTATGATTGAACTAAAGGCTAAATGCAGACAGTAAGAAATTTTACTACTCCACTGTTTATAATGGGAATATCTTTCCTACACAGAACTCACCAAGATTTTCATAAAATGGAGTTTAGAAGGAAGCTTTTCAGTTCAATGACAGTAAGAATTAAAATGAGAAAATCCCACAAATTCAGGAAACTTCTCCATATCTTTCCATGTGAAAATTGTTCTTATAGAACATCATTTGCTAACATGCAATTTAAAGTTTATGTTTTTTAACAAGGAGTCTACCTCTTATTTCCTTTCTTTACTGTTGTCTTCTCTCTCCACTCCCCTTCCCTTGCCTTATAAATGCATACACAGTAAATATTCTAAGGATAGATTTGTAAAAACTGCTTTGGAAATATGAATACCATTATTTATAAATATAGTAGATTTAAGTGAAAATATAGCTGATTATATAGGAAATAGATTTTCTTTTTATTTTGCTGTATTTAAAACAGCACTGATAAATTGGAGGCTCAAATCCAACCCAGTGCGACCTCACAGAACAATTTCTATGAGAACTGCACAGCATGCTGTTTTGGCTTTTGATGGATTATTTTTCATTTTTTGTTCTTCTGAGTCTCTGCTTAGTCTGTGTAAACTTCAACGTTAAACATAGCTGTAATGTTTATTAGGAACAAAGTTTTTTATAAGCAGTGTTATGTGAGGCCGCCTATTTCAATATTGAATTGTAAAATATGTCATACTTTAGCTCGTGTGGCCTATCCTTTAACTCTGACTCTGTTGATATATTCCAGAGTTGAACAAACCAACTTGTATTTCACTTTTCACTAGTATTTTCATGGATTAGTGATCATTCATAGAGTTATTTTTTGAGGTGCTGTGAACTTTGAGGTGTAGCATTCATATATTTAATATGTATTATATTAATTAAACTTAATCTTTGGAGTTATTTTTAGATCTTTCAATGGAAAGATTAATCATCTTCCTTAAGGATTATAACTTAAGCATTTTTATTTGAGGACATGTTCTTGAAAATAGGAGTTTGAGTTTTCTCAGGTCTGAAGTATGGCTGTTCACTAAAAAGTTACATTTTAAAAATGTTAATTTCATGTTCTATTTACTTTCTTGATGTAACTTTTTATAATTTTATATCATACTCTTCAGTGCTTTAAGACTGTATCTTTTCATTCCTTAAGATAAGCAGTTTGAAGCTAGTATATTTATTATCTTTCTTGTGTTACCTTCGTATAATTAAATGTATTTACGCTATCTGTCATTTTATTAGTCATGTTTGATTGATAGAATTAAACTTCTGGCTTTTAAAAATGAAGAAATCAATATCCCTGTATTCTCCTGTGTAACTCTTTTTCTTTTTTCTGTCCTTTGCCAAATTTTGTTAGTTATATTGTATTAACGTTGTCAGTGGAAATAACATTTTGTATCCTATTCTGGCATCTTAATACCTTCATTTTATTTTATTCTTATAGTTATGTGGTTCAGTAGCTTAGAAGTTTATCATCAGTTATTTTGCCATGGTTTTTCCAGTCTTATTTGGTTAACTAAATTCTTCCTTTAACAGAGTCCTCTGAAAGGACCCATGGGAATAATGTTACTTGAGTTCTTGCATGTTCATAATTGAATAATTAATTAAATTAAATTAATGAATTAATTTACTTTTTGGCCATGCCACGCTGCAGCTTGTGGTATCTTAGTCCCTCAACTATGGATTGAACCCAGGCCCTTGGCAGTGAGAGTGCAGGGTCCTAAACACTGGAGTGGTCCTTGGGATGAGGGATGTTTTGCCACATACTTTTTCTTTAATAGGGACTCCGCAGTGTAATGATCTGTTTCTCTAAGCCATACTGTGGAGATCATACAGAGGTGGCTCCTACAAGGAAACTACTGCTATATGAGTACTTCAAAAACGTGAATTGGGTAATTACAGAAAGTGGTAGAATTCACTTTTCTAGCTCAGCTATCTAAATCAAACGTTTCTCTTGACTCTGTTGGTGGGGAGACATATGGAAAAATGATAAGGTTTTTGTCTTCTAAGACTTTCATGTGATTGAAAGATGTGTTTTTCTGGATATGATCTCTGATGGCTTATTGCCCATTTGACTTCTTTCTGTCAGAAACAGAGACATGTCATTGGCAACATGTAGAATTAGATTGGGGTACTGACCACAATCTTTCTGTTATATTCCTAACGTAATGAATTTTGTCCATTTGGTCATGGTTTTTACCATCAGTATACATCTTTAAGATTGTTAGTCGTTGAGCAGACACGAGGTCCTTTGTAAGAAAGAAGTGTAACTTTCATTACAATTTTAGAAAAAATTTTTCTAAGTAGCAATCAAATACTACATTTCAGACTAAGGATTCATGGCCAAGACACATTATAGAAATATATCTGTATATATAGGGAGAGTGGTTTGAAATTATGATGTATGTCTTTGATGGGAAAGCCTTACTTTATAACCATTCTGATTATAAAATTTAATTATGAAATAAATAACTGTGGGTAGTCCTACTTACCCAGTGACATTCTTGAAATAATTCTCCATCCTTGCCAGTCACTTTGTCAGAGTGAAAAGTTGAAACTAACATATGCTGTCAGTGGAGTTAGTATAGTACTTTAATAGTTCTCCTGTCCTGGGTATAGGTAGTCTTAGAAAAACATAAAATCTGAGGTGACATAGAATAAATTCAAAACACTAGAAAAAAAAATCACTTGTCATTGCAGTGTAGTTTCTTTTCTAGTGCCACCAGGTGTCAGTGTAACCACAGGACCAAAGAAATACACAGTAGATAAAATGGCTACGAACATTCTTTTTTGCTTTGTGAAAGAGGTAGGGAAAAAAGTTTTATTCAAATTAGATATACAATGGAAAGATTATTTTATCAGTGAATTGTAGAGGAAAATGAAGTGCATAATGGAGAATAGAGTACATGTAGAATTTAAGAAGCATAGATACAGTTAAAAATTCATACATAAATCAAATGTACTAATAGAATACGTAGGTGATCTCTGAGGCCCTCAGAAATCACCAACCTGTTGCTATAACTAGAGGAGATGGACAGCCTGTGGTTAAACTGTTCATTACAGCCTTGCTGACTGTGATGTTTCTCAGTAGAACTACTGTCACAATCTGAGCCTCAAGATGAAAGAGTATATTCTAGCTTATAGATGTAAAACTCAGCTCACTGCAATTTGCATTTGGTACAGAACTTGTCTACAGTAATTCCCTAGAACACATAGTCACATTAGGCATTTTTCTAAAAGAGTATTCAATAGGATAATTACGTTTTAAAAAATGCCTCCTTTAGAAATTTATTGTTTAATGAGTGCTGCATTAAATAATGATCATTGTTTACAATTTTTAGTTAGAGTTTAGTAATCCTAGTTAGATTTATTACTTACATGTATGTATAGCTCTGCCATATTTCTCCCAGATGAGAATCCTATGTTAAGTCCATGTCTTCATGAAATCTTCATGTGGGGCTTGTGACTGCACTCAGTGTGCTACATGCCTCAACTGAGTTTTGATTTTGGTTAGAAGTTATATGTGGGTCAGCAGCTGCTTCTACTTCCTTGATTTCTCCTTTTCAACAATATTTTGTTATTCAGGTTATGTTATCCCAGATTACTTCTTTTTCCCTCTTAAATATAGGAAATGGAAAGATGTGTTTCTTCAAAAATATAAATGTCTCCCTAGAAATTATTGCAGGTAATGATGTTCTCATATCATTTTTACTTTGTTAGACTTTTGATGTTACAGGTTTCTTCAGCACAATAACCTGACCTGTTGTGGGAGGGGCAGTGTCCCTGCCATCAGAGCTTCTGTTTTTTCTTTTCTGCTGTCTCAGCTAGAGTCTTACAGACAACCTGTTTGGATTGAAGGGAGGAAAGCCTTTCTCCCATCTTTGTGTGTACCCCAGACACTTTGAGCTCTGTCTTCCAAATGGGGTGTTTTATTTCATGTTTATTCTTTATCCTTGGGCTCTGGTCTCTGTTCAATGCCAGTGTAATACCAGATCCTATGATTCTGCTTTCTTTTTCTCTCTGGGAATCCACAGTGCTTTTCCAGGTTCCAGAATTACTCATTTCCTTTCTGTCCTTGAACACCTGCCCCAAACCATAGGAGCCACAACTAATGGCCTGGCTCCCTGTCCTCATTGCCAGGCGTGTATCTTGGAGATAGATATGCCTAGTATTCTAGGTTAAATTCCAATTTAGTTAAATTCTAAACTCTAGACCAGAGCCGTCCAATAGAATTTGGAAGTGTCCTAAATCTGTACCGTCCAGTCACTAGCCAAGTGTGGCTCTTGAGCACTTCAAATGAAGCTAGTTTGATTGAGGTACTCAAATTTTCATTTAATTTAATTTTAATTAATTAGATTTAAATAGCCACATATGGCTACTGGCTTCTGTATCAGAGAGCGCAGCTCTTTGTATACCCTTAACTGAGCTGTAGTCCTCTTCTATCTTTGAAATGTTGGCCTCCTTTGCCGTAGCGTGCGGTACTAGATGGGTCCCATGTAGAGAGGTGAGGGAGCAAAGAAACACCAGCTTAGCCAATCAGCTTGCTTATCAGTGGGATGGTAGAAATTGCAGCTGAATTTCCCTCATTATCCATGGTTGATTAGGTGATTATCAGACTCACGCTCCAGTCTAAAGAAATGTCTTTAGGTCTCTGCAAACTTGGACAAGAAGTGGAAGGAAAAGAAAGAGCATAAAAGTTCTGTATAAGCAGCATCTGCCTATAGACCTAGTTCTGTTTTTTGGAAGAGAGAAAAATCTGGCAAGTGAATACAGGTGGTGGCCATGGAAAGATAGAGGATTATGGGCTTTGGATTCCTTTTTTGAGGATGGGAAATAGTGTATATGTTTGTAAGACAAGATCAGTATGTCTGTGGAGGAGGAAAGATAAACATAAACGTTTATTTAAACTAATAAGACTGGTTTGTGGGTAATTATCATGGAGGAAGTAAATTGGACAATAAATTGGGTAAACTCTCACTTAGGAGGGAACCTGGATATGCACTTCTTGTAGTGCTGAATGATGGTTGCAGTTAATCGGGTTGTTGGACAAAAGGATTGATCCTGCAAAGGGAAGAGGCTGTCCTTTGGGTGCATGGAGTGAAGGTGACCAATATGAGTTTAGTCAGAGAGTTGTATTAGTATTGAGGGAACTGTAATTATGGCCTAACTCCTCATGATTGAAAAGCTAACCTTCTGAGTATCCTATTTGTGGAGTTTATTAGGAAAAGAAGTTGACCAGTTATATATCAGGAAAGGGGTAAGGGAGACTGAGGGAGAGAAAGAAGGAACATTTATTGAGCACCTACTATATTTACTTATATTAATTATTCAATCAACTAAAAGCCCATAGATAAGTAGATTATCCTTATTTTATATGTGTAATGAGGTTGAGAGACTAACTTGCTCACAGCTGGACAGAGTGCCTGACTACACTATCTGTGTTCTTTCCACTAGAGTTAGGGCATCATCTTGTGATCCTAAATCATAATTCAGATATGTCTGAGATGCCTGAGCACTTGTGTCATGAATAAGTAGGTGGCAAATTCAGGAGCAGAATGAATGGTTTTCAGGAGGAGATTTTTATTTGAGTAACTGGGTGGTAGAGGGGCTTCTGGGAGACAAGGGTGGAAGAACAGCCTGGTTTTCCAGCTTCCGGGATTCATATTTGAGCCCTGTAGTGAGAGGAGCTGAAGGCGGAAGGTGAAGGATCCGTTTCCATGAGCACCTCTGAGAGGCGCAGGGATATGAGCAGCCCTGCTCTGTAGGAAGCTCGGTGACAGAGCATGTTGTGGGTTAGGTTGGGAACAGGGCATCTTCTCCGCTGCTGCTCAGATGTAGCATGTTGCCTATACAGTGGGCACTGCAGGGAAACCAGCATCACTTTGGCATCTTGCATATTCAGAATTGGGAAATAAATGGCACCTATGGCTTGGGTGACATCATTCTCATTGACACTGTGCCAGTTATAACCTTCAAGTGGCCTTTACAACTGTGGACATCAGGAAGGTGTCTCAGAGAAGAAGATGACAGGATTATTTAGGAGATCAGAAGTCCTTAGTGGGGTAGAATTTGTCAGGAGATATAGCTTCCATATTATGCAAGTGGGGCCATGAACTGGTGAAAAATACTAAAAACTTTTATTGTGAAACATTTAAAATATATACGAAAGTAGAGAACATAATATAGTGAACTCCTTTGCACCGTCAGCCAGCTATAGCTGTTATCAGCTTGTTTCTTCTGTAACCCCAATGTCAGGATTTGAAATTTTAGTTTACAGTTTAACATAACTTCACTTGTACTCCCAGGCTAGTGAGTCCCAAAGGAGCTCAGGATAAAGACAATGTTATATTTTGTTTATTTATTCGTATCTCAACTACTTCCAAAGAGAATTTGAAGTGACTGATGATTAAGGTAAGAGTAAACACTACACACCTACCAGAACGGCTAAAAAGAAAAAGATTGAAAGTGCCAAGTGTTTATGAGGATGTGAAGCAACCAGAAGATAGATTACTGATGGGAGTGTGAATTTGGTATAGCCACTTTGAAAAACGGTTTGGAAGAACTTACTAAAGCTGAGTATATACATACTCTCTGTCCCAGCAATTCCATTCCTAGGCATATAGTCAACAGTAATGTGTATCAGTGTTCAGTAAAAGACGTACTAGAGGGCTTCCCTGGTGGCACAGTGGTTGAGAGTCCGCCTGCCGCTGCAGGGACACGGGTTCGTGCCCCGGTCCGGGAAGATCCCACATGCCGTGGAGCGGCTGGGTCCGTGAGCCATGGCCACTGAGCCTGCGCATCCGGAGCCTGTGCTCCGCAACGGGAGAGGCCACAACAGTGAGAGGCCCGCGTACCACAAAAAAAAAAAAAAAGAAGTACTAGAATAGTCTTGTTGTAGCGCTCTATTACAACCCCAAACAGGAAGCTATCCAAAGAGCATCTGCCAGCAATAGAACGGGTAAATAAATCGTGTTCTATTTACACAATGGATTACTACACAGCAATGAAGAGTAATGATCTGCAGCTAGAGGCAACAATATTGATAAATTTTACAAGCATAATGTTGAACCAGAGAAACTAGATGTAATAGAGTACAGATTTTCCTCAACTTAGGATGGGGTTACATCCCAATAAGCCCATTGTAAGCTGAAAATGTTGTAAATCAAGAATGCACTTAATACACCTAGCCTACCAAACATCATCGTTTAGTCTAGCCTACCTTATATGTGCTCAGAACACTTACATTAGCCTACATTGTGCCTTACGTTAGGCACAGTCATCTAACACAAAGCTTATTTTATAATAAAGTGTTGAATATCTCGTGTAATTTATTGAAACTATATTGAAAGTGAAAAACAGAATGGTTGTATGGGTATAGAATGGTTGTGAGTATATCAGCTGTTTATCCTCATGATTTTGTGGCTGACTGGGAGCTGCAGCTTGCTGCCACTGCCCAGCGTTGTGAGAGATGATCATACCACATATTGCTAGCCCAGGAAAATATCAAAATTTGAAGTACAGTTTCTCCCGAATGTGTATCCCTTTTGCACTGCTGTAAAGTCGAAAAATTGTTGTCAGACCATCTTAAGTTGGGGACTGTCTGTATTTTCTGGCCCTTTACAGAAACAGTTTGCTGACTCCTATTCTTGTTAATATTACCAGGTATAGTTGAGGGAGTCCTGACTAACTAGGAAGCCTGGGCTCTGGCTCTGTGACTCTGGGCAGATCACTCAGCTCCTCAGGATTTATGTCCTGAACGAGCAGGTGATGAGCTGTGCTTCTAGGAGTAGCTCCAACTACAAATTCATTTTTTCCTTTAAAAAAAAAAAAAAGCTAACTTTTTGCCAAGGCTTACAAAATTTGGCTTCTTTCTACCTCTCTTGCTTTATTTCCTTTCCTTGACTTCACTTCAGTCACACTGGCCATCTTGGCTATTCCAAACATACTCAGCTCTTTTGTACTTCACTGCCTTTACACTTCTTATTTCCTGTTTGGAGTACTCTTCTTCCACCTCTTTGCATGGCTTACTGCTTATCTCTCATTTCTCTGTTCAGAGGTCTCTGTTTCAAAGAGATGACCTCTATCCTCTTTTCTAACATAGCACTCTCATACTCGGTCACTGCTCTTTACTTTACCTTGTTAATTTCTTTCACTTTTTTCCCCACAAAAAACAATTTCACAGTTTCTTTTATCAGAACTTATTTCCTTTATCTGTGTGCTTGTTTATTATCTGTCTCTCCCACTAGAATGGAAGTTCCACGAAGGCAACTGCTTTGTAAGTCTGGTTGCTTGCTATGCCCCTTGTGCTTAGTACAGTCCCTGACACTGTTGAATGATTGGATTAATTATTTAACTATTGCAGAGTCTTAAAGGACTTGGTAAAATGGTAGATTTTATTTCAAATGCAAATAAGAGCCCTGGAAAAAAAATTAAACTATTATTATAGCTAAGTTGATTTCAATGGCTTGTTGTTTGCAGCTGCTTTTATAATGATTTAAATTCTTCCACAGAGCTGTCAGGTATGTTTATATAATCATCCTTAATTTACATAGAATGTGAAGTCATAAGTATACTGACTTCTTCCAAAGCACTGTGGTTTACTGAATTTCTGGGATTTGTAAGTCAATGTGGCTTTTGTTTTTGTTTTTTAAATCAAATTTTGGAAAATTTCAGGCATTTTTTTCTCTTCAAATGTATTTTTTGCTGCCCAGTTTTTACTCTCTTCTCCTTCTGGGTCTCCAATTAATTAAGTATGCTGGACTGTTTGATGTGTACAGTTGATTTTCCTGTAGTCTTTTTTTTTCCTCTCTCAGTTCTTCAGATAGGATGATATACGTATATATATGTTTTTGTTTTTTGTTTTATTTTCCTTCTTTCTTTTTTTGGCCATGCTGTGTGGCATGCAGGATCTTAGTTCCCCAACCAGGGATCGAACCCATGCCCCCTGAAGTGGTAGCGTGGAGTCTTAACCACTGGACCGCCAGGGAAGTCCCTGGTTGATTTATATTGATGTCTTCAAGTTCATCCACTCTTCTACCATCTCTGATCTTCTTTTAAGCCCATCCATTTCTTTTTTCAGTTCTGGAATTTCCAGTTGGTTCTTTTTTTTAAAAAAGTTTCATTACTCAGATTCTCTGTGTATGCTGTGTGTATACCATAGATATTAAAAGTAAAATCTATGGGGCTTCCCTGGTGGCGCAGTGGTTGAGAGTCAGCCTGCTGATGCAGCGGACACGGGTTTGTGCCCCGGTCCGGGAAGATCCCACATGCCGCGGCGCGGCTGGTCCCGTGGGCCATGGCCACTGAGTCTGCGCGTCCGGAGCCTGTGCTCCGCAGCAGGAGAGGCCACAACAGTGAGAGGCCTGCGTACTGCAAAAAAACAAACAAACAAACAAAAAAAGTAAAATCGTTGAACATATTTTCCTTAAAGTTTTAAAGCATATTTATAGTAGCTACATTAGTTAATCTGTTAAATCCAATGTCTGGGCCATCTTGGGATCAGTTTCTGCTCACTGCTTTCTGACTTGTATACTGGGCATTGTGAATAGGATGTCACAGACTTGAATTCTCTTATCCTCTGAGAATAGTGAGTTTTTTCTGTTTTTTAAATAATAGGTAGATTATTTGCTGGCTTATGACCTTGAACTTGTTTAGGTTTGGTTTTATGCTTTGTTGAGAGCATAAGGTATTTCCTTATGCTAACTATCCTTATGCTATCTAACTCCCAGGAGGACTCAGTTCCCAGCCTCTGCCTCCTTCCTGATCAGGGCTTATTTTAGGCTTCCTTAGAGCAGGTCTAGAGTAGGCCTTAGTCTCAGATGTGGTCTTTATTCCTAGGGCTCTGCCTTTTGGGTGTTTCAGTTGGATGCCCAGAGTGTTAACAAGCTATCGAAGTATCAGTGTGGTTTCACCACTCTGACTGGGCCAGAACTCCTAGGAGTTCCATTGCCCCTCAGCACTGTCTTCTACTTACCTCTGTTCCATTCTTAACCCTTTAGCAGTTCTCTGGTAAGCTTCATCTTGCCTTGTACATGTGTAGCCCAGACCTCAGGCAAGGATTCTTGGAGAACTTCCACAGTGGGGCCTCCCCTCCACACAGTTCTCTTTTCTCTTGGGGTTTGCCCCACCGATTTCAACTGCTTAAACTCTGATATTTTCCTCCTTAGCTCAGCGGACTGCTTCACTCTGCTTGGACCATTTCCTCTGCTTGGAGTATTCTTTCTTCAACCTTATCCTTACTGTGCTTGGACTTCAGCTCATTGCACCATAATCCAGAAATGTCCCCAGGCAGAAAGCTGGGGTGATCATGGGGCTCACCTCATGTGTTTCCCTTTCCTTAGGAACCCGTCTTTTACCCATGGTTTAATGCTAGAAAAAGTTGCTTTATGTATATTTCCCACTTTTATGATGGCTAGTTTAGTACCAGTTATTTTGTCATATCCAGAAGTATAGTTCTGAAGGCTGTTCTGTTTGGAGAGGAATGAATTCTTAAAAAGAAAATCATATTTTATTTTAGACATTTATTTTTCATTTCCTGAGTCAGTGCTTATTTATTGCCTGTCTTCTGTTTGCGATTGGCACTAGGCACGTAAGGGGAACGGAACACAGTTTCTCTCCTCAAGCGTACTTTACTAATGATAAGGAGGCAAACAAATAGTAAGTTCGAGTCTGGGTTTTTTTTTAAATAACTTTCATTGAAGTATAATATACTTGGTCACAGTATGGTTCCCACTCTGTCTCCAATTTGGTAACTTATTATATAAGGACAAAGAAGTTAACCCAACTCTTCCAAAGGAGAGGCTTTGGTAGTAGGATGTAAGCTGTAAATACACTTTTCTAAACCACTATTTCTTTTTTTTTTAAAGGTTTATTTATTTATTTAATATTTTATTTTTGGCTGTGTTGGGTCTTTGTTGCTGTGTGCAGGCTTTCTCTAGTTGTGGTGAGCGGGGGCTACTCTTCGTTGTGGTGTGTGGGCTTCTCATTACAGTGGCTTCTCCTATTGCGGAGCACGGGCTATAGGTGCACGGGCTTCAGTAGTTGTGGCACACAGGCTCAGTAGTTGTGGCTGTAGAGCGCAGGCTCAGTAGTTGTGCCGCATGGGCTTAGTTGCTCCGCAGCATGTGGGATCTTCCCGGACCAGGGCTTGGACCTGTGTCCCCTGCATTTGCAGGTGGATTCTTAACCACTGTGCCACCAGGGAAGTCCCTAAACCAGTATTTCTTAACGATTAACCATTACTTAACCATTTGCCTTATTTTGAAATAATTAGCAAGAGCTGTAAAAATGCCATTTTGCCATTGAGAAATTTTTTTCACTAGAGATGCAGACATCAGATATCTTAATGTATTTATGATATTAAAAATTTTCTCTGTCTGACTTCTATAGCGTATTTAATAATCAAAACAAATTTTTTCGACTTTCATTTTTAGAAGGTCTCCCTAATTAATGGAAACAAACTTATCTAAACTCTGTTTCATATATCACCACTGACAACCTGATAATCTTCAACTCAGGCTTTTGGCTATGGAGTGATTTTTGCCAGCAGTCACTGATAATGATGTATGAATTGGATGTGAAACAGATTCTACTAAATTTTCATTGGTTGATATAAGAACATCATTTTAACAATGATTGTTGTTTATTATGGTAAAAATATCTAAGATGCAGACTTGCAGTATTGTGCTTTCAGTTTGCTTGTCATTTACTATTGTCATTTGTGATCAGATGGTAATAGCCAACCTTTCAATTCTTTTGAGACTGTTTCTCCACACTGCTGCTGTTTCTTCTGACCCATTCATCCCATCCCCCTCCCAATTGCATTTTTAACAAAATAGAAACACATATTATCTCCATTATCAAAGAGAATATGTTTGCCTCCTGCTTCCATTTCCTTTGTATCTTTTAAGATACAATTGAAAATAATTTTATATGTGTACCAAAAGAATGTATATATTAATGGGTTTGGGCTAAGACAATTGTGATAAATGTTTTGGAATTGCATAAGGAGTACATATATGTTTTGATTTATTGATAGGAATGATCACAGTATTGTGAGTTCGAAGCTGAATAAGTGATGGTAACATCACCGAAGTGCCCAGTCCTACAAACATGGCTTTTTACTGACAATAATTTTTTTGACTGTTGTATTGCAGCTGTTGAAAATGGACAGATAGATGTGTTAAGGCTGCTACTTCGATATGGAGCAAATGTTAATGGATCCCATTCTATGTGTGGATGGAACACCTTGCACCAGGCTACTTTTCAGGTAAACTCTGAATTTATTATTTCATTTCCTTGTAAATTGTGTGTCTTACCCTTTTAAAATGACAGTTCAATACAGTTTTTGCTTCCTACTTGCCTGTGATTTATGATGGTTAGTGCAGTACAGAAAAGGCAGTCTAAATGCTAACGGTCATTCTGAATAAGCCAACTGCTCTAGTAGTTCTAGTAGCTTTGGGCTGCAGGGATTATCTAAGTTTTTCAAATGTTGATAGCATAGTTAAGAGACCATCAGAATATTTGGGATATAAATTGATAGCAATGGCTTATTTTATTTATAGCACTGTGTTTAGAAACTGTGATGACATCTTAGTGCTTGTACTTGCAAACTAATTTTGCAGGATTTTATAAGGATTATAATTCCTAGAGATTCCCAGTGTTTTATCTGTTTATGTTTAATGTTCTAGCTAAAGGTACAGAATAATCTGATTGTTTAACACTTTCTTCCCATCCACCAATACACTTTTTTCCTTTAGTGAGGATAAAAAATATACACACACACAACAATAAAAAAGATATCTTCTATTTTCTTTGTTTTCTCTTATTTAAAATATGAATCTGTGCCTTAGGAAAATGCTGAGATCATAAAATTGCTTCTTAAAAAAGGAGCAAACAAGGAATGCCAGGATGACTTTGGAATCACACCTTTATTTGTGGCTGCTCAGTATGGCAAGCTAGAAAGCTTGAGCATACTTATATCATCGGGTAAGACTAATTCATTGGGTAAGACTAATCCATTAGCCTTTACACTGTTAAGATCATGAGTTTTAACTTTGTATCTTCTTAGGAAGAGTAATTCTTGACCAGATATAAATCAGGTTCTGGAATTTATGGTCTTTTATGTTAGTGGTAAATAAGAGTACATACAAGTTCATTTATAAGCCTGGTTACTAAGTCTCTATTACTAACATAATACATTGCGCAACTATTAATTTATCTGAGTAGGACCATAATGATCTATCATTAAAGCAGGTTTATTGGCAAGTTAAATGATGGTGCTGTCCTTTATTATAGGGACCTGAGCAACTCCAACTTTCTAGGGTACAAGAAAAAAAAAGACTAGTATAGGCTTAATTAATTTTTTAGATAGTTATTTTGTATATTAACTCTTTGAGTTGTATGTTTTGATCAATTGTGTGATATTTAAATGAATTTATTTCAAAGCATGTTTATACTTTATTATGTTAATAAATAGCAACAGAAGCCTGTTAAAGGATTCTCAGTGACAATGATTACACATTCAGCATTGTCAGAGAGGATGGTGTTGAGGTGGCATTCTTACTCTGTGTGACATTTTTGTGACCAGAAACTTTTGTTATGTAAGAGCTTTTCAGTTCTTACAGACACTGCGTGTGTACTCACACTGCTAACCTGACGAAGCATGGATAGTCAGGAGCGATGGGAAATACACCAGATTTGCCACCACGCAATTTTTTTTAATACTTAGACTTTTCACATATCTTCTGTAATACCTAAACTTTTAATAAATTACCAAAACAAAGTTTAAAGTTGAGAGAATCCCCCAAATCATTTGTTCAAGCTTTTTTTTTTTTTTTTTTTTGTATTAAGAATCCCAGGCTTGGGGACTCCCCTGGTGGTCCAGTGGTTAGGAATCCGCCTTCTAATGCAGGGGACATGGGTTCGATCCCTGGTCGAGGAGCTAGGATCCCACATGCCACAGGGCATCTGGGCCCGTGTGCCACAACTGCAGAGCCCGTGCACCACAACTAGAGAGGCTGCATGCTGCAACTACTGAGCCAGTGTGCTCTGGAGCCCACATGCCACAACTAAAGAAGAACCTGCATGCTGCAACTAAGACCTGACACAGCCAAATAAATTAATTAATTAATTAATTAAAAAAAAAAAGAATCCCAGGCTCTGAGCATTTAAGTGCCTTGCCAAAGGTCTAGAAAGTATTCCCTGGCAGAATCAGGACTTGGATCCAGGACTTGTGATTTCTCATCTTCCTTCTTCTATGTTGTACCTTCCCAAGGACTGTCATGATGTATTCTGCGACTTCCAGTCCGTAAGTTCCAGTTATTAGTGTGTAGGTAATATTTAGAATGAAATAGGTTAAACTGCAGCTAATGACTCCTCATGCTGAGCCTGTCTCCTGGAACACTAAGCACCTGTTTTGTTTTCCTTTGTTCTTTTTTTCTTCTCCTCTCTGAATAGTTATGAATGGCAAGTTGAAAAGGTATGTAGGTATGTTTATAATGTAACTATACATGTTTCTAACTCTTTAAAGTGACTTTCCTTTCAGTGAATTATCTCTCATTTTCCCAACTTTTCTACCTGTAATCTTACAAGGTCTAGTTCCTTATTCTTCCTTATACATTGAAATTGTCAATCAAAACAAAACATTGCTTAAAAGAGAAAGTAAGTAGGTTTCTTTTTTGACTTAATATTTTCTCAGTTATAGTGTTCATTTCTTTCTGAGGCTGACAGTAGGTGAAGCCACCTTGTACAAATCAGGAATATTCTGTGTATCTAGACATGTTGAATATCCAGTTGGAATTTCTGACAGTTCCATAAACTCTAAGTTACCATTTGTGTTTTGCATTGTTTTTACCAATTTTAGGGCTTCGGTTTATTCAAGGTATATTTATGGAACATCCGTTTAAATAAAAAAGGAGTCTTTTCCCCCTTGATGATGATGATTTTTCACTGAGCTGTATTCCAGAAATTTAAAAATTCTCATGGTCATGTATTAACACCATACTTAGCATACTTAACACATTATTTGTCAATGAGAAAAGTTTGAGGAAGTCTGCTATTTTTGAAACCTTCACAAAAATTGAGGTCACTAAACTTTTTCACATCTTTGTACACTTGGGTCTAAATAATTGATTAGATTTATGCTTAAAAAGATCAGCTTAGAAACCCATTTAAATAGACCTTTTTCCTTTTAATGTGGGCTCTTTATCATGCACTGGTCATGAAGAAAAGTGATATAATGAAGAGTATAGTCAACATTAGTTTAAAGGCATAGCCCCCATGTATATCATATCTACTGGAATTTTTTTTTCACAAATCTTAGCCTGAATCAATTAGTGGCATCTGTGAAGTCTCATAATTTAGATTTTTTTCTTATCCTTCCAGTAATGATCAGAAATGTTATCCATATTTGATGGTTTGCATTTTTCCTTTTTTAAATGATTGCTTACTGGACCCTCAGAGTGCTTGTTGGAATGAAATGAATCCTTCATTGAATAAGTTTCTTATTTTAGCTTAAAAATGAATTCTAAAATATTAATCACTTGTTTTCATGCTGACATAAAAGTAAAAACAATGTAAATGATTACCAATAAGTTATAAAAATTAATATGTTTTAACAACAGTATCCACTAAGGAAGAAAAGCTATTGTACTGTGAAACCCTTCTAAGGCAACTGCTTTGAAATTTTTTTTAATTATTATTATTATTTTTTGCATTAAGGAGGGTTATATGTTAAATGTTTATTTTAGGTGCAAATGTCAATTGTCAAGCCTTGGACAAAGCTACTCCCTTGTTCATTGCTGCTCAAGAGGGCCACACAGAATGTGTGGAGCTTTTGCTTTCCAGTGGGGCCGATCCTGATCTTTACTGTAATGAGGACAATTGGCAGTTACCTATTCATGCAGCCGCACAAATGGGCCATACAAAGTAAGTGTTAAAAATGGAAAATAAAAATGGTCTCATAATTCAAAGGTAATAGAAATAGATCTTCTGGGCCAGACCCTTTACCTCCAGGCATAACCCTTGGTATTCCCTTCCCTACTGATCCGCTGGGTGACTAGATCCACCCCCCACATTTGTCCCCCTTGCAATCCCAGCAACTCGTAGTCTTGCCCTTTCCTAGTGTGAGGCAGAGTGGCCCCAGGGGCTTTCTCAGGGTAAGTCTTCTCTCTGACTTCTTAAGCTGTGGCTGTACTCTCCCACTCCTTTCCAGTTTTGTCCCAGGCATCTTTAGGTATTGATCTGATGGCTTTATTCAACTTATTTTTGTTACCTCCTTGGCCCCAGGAATGTTTTGAGTTTGTGATCTCTTTTGTGTGGACTGGGTAGTCCTCCACATCTTGAACCCTTTGACTGGACTTCTCTTTGTCTTATTTCAAATTCAACTTGGTACTTTCCCCTGCTTCTATTACTCTTCTTCCTTAGCCAGAAATTCCAATGAAATTTTTGGTATTGTCTGAAGAGAGAGAGACTTAACGAAAGTTGGAACTCCCTGAAATTGGGGGTTCCAGGAATCTCAGAAATTATTAAACCTGGTTATACCTGTGAGAATATGGCAGCCTGTCTTAACATAGATTGGTACAGTTTTTTTAAATATATATTTAAAGTTTTTAGAGTTATACTACTACAATAATAATTTTATAGCTCTTGTTAGTATTATTTAATTTAAAAAGTAATAGTGAAATGGTCTTGTCTTTAGTATGTATACATAGTAGGAAAACAGATGCTGTAATTGGGTTATTATGCCACTAGGTGGCATGGTATTTTACTATTTCCTTAAAGATATTTGTAATCATGTTTGTGCCCTGTTGAAGAGTATAATTTTTCCAACTCATTTAAAAAAATTTAGCACATTTATTACATATGAGAGACACTAAACAGATTCTTTATTTTAACAAAGTACTTAGGCTTAAAAATTTGATGTTTTTCTTAACTGTTGATTGTTTATTTAATCATAAATCTTAGGTACAATTATACTCTGAGCTTTAAATTGATACCAAAACCCTCTTGAGAATTTGTCCTCATTTGTTCTCAATTTTGAGAATTCTGTTTGTCACTGATGATTTCCTTCATGGTGAAATATAAGTTCTCCTTAAATATTATCTTGGTCCTACCTTACCTAAGGAAAAGTAGCAAAGAGAAAGAATGTTATCAATTCTTAATTTATTCTTAATTTTTAAATAAATCTGCCTTAATATTTAAAGAGCTCATCTTCTTTTCTGAGAATACAATATTTTAGCAGAATTTCTGACTTCTTCCTGATGACAATACTATTCATTTCATGTCACTCACCATCTTAAAAAATTCTTACTGATTAGAAAAATAAAACTTTGGTTGCTACTCTATGAAGGAAAATAACTTGTTTTCTTGATAACAAGTTTATATTTAGTATAATGAAGTTTTAAAAAATTTATTAGATCCTAAAATATCTAATACAAAATTTGAATTTTGGGGAGGAAGGTGGTTGTTGGTGGGAAGGTAAATAATTCGTGAAAAATAAAGGACTGTGTGTTATCTGTTTACTTTTATGGGAATGTTATTTAGCTCTGCTTCAGATACCTTTAAGGATCTTTCTATTAAGCAACAATAATGAGTGTAACATTTCAGAGTATGTAGCTTGTAATAATTTTCTGTAGATAGAAAGTACACTGAAGACAGAAAGACTTTTTAAAATCAATCAGTGGGTGACTCAAAATATGTGCTGTAGAAATGTCTGCACTTATGTACATATAAAAGCATTATATACCCCTGAATTTGTGTATTTGCAGAATCTTGGACTTGTTAATACCACTTACTAACCGGGTCTGTGACACTGGGCCAAACAAAGTGAGTCCTGTGTACTCAGCAGTGTTTGGAGGGCATGAAGAGTGCCTAGAAATGTTGCTCCAGTCTGGCTACCGCCCAGATGCCCAGATGTGCCTCGTCTTCGGATTCAGTTCTCCCATGTGTATGGCTTTCCAAAAGGAGTATGTATATTTGCTGTATTTTTATTCTTTTTTGCTATCTGGAGATGTATTTCCAAATGACTTTCTTTTGTGAAGCAGTATGTCTTAGAGCTAAATTTTTAACTTAAAAACAAAAACCAGACAAAAACAAAAGCCTTCTGTGATGCACCTTGTTAAGTCAAACTATAATAAAAATTAGGTGATAATGTCAGATTTTTTTCCTTCTTTCTTTGGCTCTGGATTATATTTTTGGTATAGCAATTTTAGAGCATACTTTCAATATATTAAAGTAAATGCAGGAATTCTCTGATATCCTTGGTCTTCAAAACAATTTAAGAATTAAAACAAACTTTAAGTTGCACAATGAATAAGGGCTGAAGATTTAATGTATAATGTGGTGACTGTAGTTATAATGTGACTGTATTATATAATTGAAATTTGCTAAGAGTACAACTTAAATGCTCTTAAAAAAAAGAGGTAAATATTTGAGGTGATGCATGTTTTCACAATGTATATGTATGTCAAATCACCACATTATATACTTTAACTATCTTACAATGTTATTTGTCAGTTATACCTCAGTAAAGCTGGGAGGCAAAAAGATAAAAAAGTTAAAAATATCTTTGTCAAGTATGATATTGACCCTGTGTCAGGCTATTTATCATTTGAAATTTATATTTACAAGACCTGTTATGAACCTAAAATAAAACTTTAGTTTTCTAGATATTCCTGCATTTTTAATGTATTTGGTATGTAGCGTTTATTTCTGTAGGTCACACTCAGTTTAAAATTTTTTTTTTTTTTTGCGGTACGCGGGCCTCTCACTGTTGTGGCCTCTCCCGTTGCGGAGCACAGGCTCCAGACGCGCAGGCTCAGTGGCCATGGCTCACGGGCCTAGCCGCTCCGTGGCATGTGGGATCCTCCCGGACCGGGGCACGAATCCGTGTCCCCTGCATCAGCAGGCGGACTCTCAACCACTGTGCCACCAGGGAAGCCCTAAAATTTTTTTAAATATTTCTTTTGCTTATCTGCCATGATGCTGTGAGTAGAATAAATGAAGAATTACTGATAGATTATTGATTAGATTCTGGCCAAGACTTGTCTATAAGACTCCTAAGGTTTTTAAATAGACGGTAAGAATAAGACTATGTGTAAGAAAAGCCATATTGAGTAAAATCTGTCCATGCAATAATGGACTAAGTTGTGCAGGTAGTTGCTGTTGTTTTTTAATGACGCAAAAGAGTTTGCAAGCTTACCTCAAATTTCATTGGCTTTCCTGAATTCACCATTATGGATTGCTAGCTATGACTTAATTTAAACATTTATCAAAAACTTATTTGCTAAGCTTTTCAGTCTCTACCATCTTGTAATACTTGCTATGTAAAATAGTAGTTCATTTCATTTGTTCTGAATTTAAGCTTCTATGTATACACTGTACTCTGAGTATTTGGGGTTTTGGTTAATCTGAGTATCTGGGGTTTTGGTTAATCTGAATATCTGGGATCCACTCTATGCATAACTTTCATGATTTCATGGTATACCTCCTTAGGTTTTGTCTTTATAAACAGAGGAGCCCTAATTATTTTAGTTTACCTCACTAGGGCTGTACTGATGACTTTAGTTGATTCATTTACCTTTCTCTGTACATATCTATCTCCATTGTATTTTATTATTAGATCAGAATTGAATATTTTTTTAATAAATTTATTTATTTTATTTATTTTTGGTTGCCTTGGGTCTCCGTTGCAGTGCGCGGGCTTTCTCTAGCTGTGGCGAGCGGGGGCTACTCTTCGTTGAGGTGTGCAGGCTTCTCATTGCAATGGCTTCTCTTGTGGAGCACAGGCTTTAGGCGCGCGAGCTTCAGTGGTTGTGGCGCAGGCTTCAATGGTTTTGGCGCGTGGGCTCAGTAGTTGTGGCTCGCAGGCTCTAGAGCGCAGGCTCAGTAGTTGTGGCGCACGGGCTTAGTTACTCCACAGCATGTGGGATCGTCCCCAACCAGGGATCGAACCTGTGTCCCCTGCATTGCCAGGCAGATTCTTAACCACTGCGCCACCAGGGAAGCCCCTGAACATTTTTTTATTTGATCAGAATGTAATGGTTTTGTATAGTTTTGTATAGTTGTATGTCTATGTGTCCAATATAACAATGATCTGTTTTAGTGTTCATCTTACTTTTGGAGGAATATTTTTGGTCCTGATCACAGCACCTAAGCTCATGCCTCATCATCTTATAAGTGTAATTTAAATTAAACATATTAAACAATAGCAGTACCCCTGTTAACCCCGAAACACCTTAAAATTAATGTTTTTCTGGCCTGAGAAATCAGGTAAATAGAACCCTGTGGAACAGAGCGTATGAGGGGAGTCCTGGAGAAGAGAGAGCTGGAGAAGGGGTTCTCTTAATTCTGTGTACAAACCTGCATATGTCCAGAGCCCATCCAAGCTTTGAATGCACAGGACAGACATTGAAAAGAAGATTTGAACTATCACCCAAGTCTCAGGCCCCTGAATGGTACATTTCATGGGGCCAGACGCAAAGCAGCATAGCAAAGGCTTGAGAACTGAACCAGCAGTCTGTAGAGGTGAAAAAGAAATTGTAGTCTAAACCTAACTAGGTTATATGCCTGCTAAAATAAACAAACACAATCAGTATTATATTCAAAAGATTATAACAGGACCCAGGCCTAGAGTTTACACACAGCATTACTGTTCATAATGTCCAGGATACAGTCTAAAATGACTTGACATATGAAGAACCAGAAAATATGACCAGTTTTAGAGGGAAAAGACAATTAACAGGTGTCAACCCTGAGATGATCTAGATGTTGGAAATATTAAATAATTGAAAACAGCTATTATAATGGTGCTTAATGAAGTAAAAACACTTGAAATAAATGGAAAGGTAGATATTTTCAGCTGAGAAATAAAAACTGGAGCCAAATGGACTTTTTAAAACTGAGAAATATAAAATCTGAAATGAAAAATTAACTATATGAGCTCCATAGCAGAATGGAATTGACAGGAAAGAGTCAACTTGAAGATAGACCAATATAAATTATCCAGACAGAAGAACAGAGAAGATGACGACTTGGGGGACAAAAAGGAACAGAGCCTCAGGGACCTGAGAGACAGTATGACTGGGGTTGACATTCATGTCATTAGGGTCCAGAAGGGAAGAGAAAGAGGTTGTGAACTGATAATGGACGAAAACTTCCCAACATTGGATAAAGATGTAAGTTTTATAGATTTAAGAAGCTCAGCAAACCAAAATAGGATAAACCCAAAGAAAAGCATGCTCACCAATAATCAAACTGCTGAAAACTAAAAGTAAAGAAGCAACAGTGTGGCGTATGGTGGTCTTTCGTCACAGACATGAGGTAACAAACTTTGTTTTTTGCTACTCTTGGCAATTTTGCTCTGTAAAATGGCCCTGTAGAGCATAACTAAAATCTGTTTTGGTGGCTTTAAAAGGGCTTGTCAGATATTTTCTTTCATGTGGGAACTTGTAATTGGACCAAATGTATTTTTAATTAGTAAGGTAGGTTTTCAGTAAGAAAAGTCACTGGAAAATACTATTTGTTAGTCTAAAGGAAAAAAGTCAAAATGTCAGAATATCTGTTTTATGAGGGTACATTCTCCTAGTCTTTCCAGTTGACTTTTTGTTTGCCTGGGCCCATGGCAGTAGACTTAATTTTGATATATCTTTGCTGTTATTACCTACTCTGTGGGGAATTTAATTGACAGGGAAACATTTCCCAAAGGAATAAATCTAAGCAATGGTAGCATCATAATCACATATGCTCACATTTAATGTGTATAAAAATATAGTACATTGCACAATTTTTGGCACACAGGAAAATATCAAGGTTAATTCTCTTCATTTCTGGAGAAGAAAGTCATTTTGCCATCCTCCATTTATCTAAAAAAGAGCATCAATTAAATTTTTAGTCTCTATATTATTAAGCTAACGTCTGGCTCTTAGTTTGCATGTCATCACTGTACATGTAATGTGAAAATCATTTGATTATTTTGGGACTCGGTGTAAAGCTGATCAAGCAAGAAAACTGTCATTCTCCCAGTAGGTTTTGTTTTAGTATATCAGAGGGTAATATAGCCAGTGTCTGCGGAAAAATATCGAAGTTGAAAAATTCATTAATTTTTAATTTCTTTCATTAAGTATGCATCTGAAAATTTGGATTCTCTATGGTTGCATACCTAAAATTAATTAAATTAATTACAATTACTATTTTAAAAAAAAGGACCGTGGACTAAAATTTTCATTTAAAAGTAACTTTTTTGTGCTGTTTCTCCTTAACAAACGATGTTTGAATTTCCTATATTACGTTTACCAATTATGAATAAGAATTTGCGTTTTAGTCACAGTAATGATACCAGGGAACTTGGAAGACTCCATTTTCCAAAATTAATTATTAGATATTCAGATTTTTAGAGTTGGTAATAGACAATGAGATAAGTTTAGTGGTATAAGTTTTGAAATTTCATTTTTATAGCAATGGTGTGTTGTTACAATAATGTTAGTTTGGCGTAAGATTGTTGTAGAAAGATTTAATCAGCACTTAACTGACTCCAGGTATTAATGAGTCAAAAACTTTTGTTTTCTTAATTTGTATATTTTCTGGTATTTCTCAGAGATCTAGAAATTTAATACTTGTGACCCTCCTTGCACTGTTGGCCTGTTATGTTCTAGTAAACATATCTGCTTTTACAAATAGTATAATTAATATCAAAAGGTGATGAAAATAATAAATATAAATAATGGCTCTGGGTTTTAAGTTTTCCCTTCTTTATTATTTTATTCAGCTGATTTAACTTTTTAGCTCAGGATGAGCATTCTGAAACATTTTTACTGGGTATCCCTTGGAGAGGATAAGCTTCCATTTGAAGCAGTGACCCTTAGCTCTTCTCACACTCCAAAGCATGATAGAAAGATGTCTTGTCTCCTCCACCATCATACAAAAGCATTCTTTGTCCTTTGGGGCTAACAAGTTAACAGCTTTAGTGACATGAAGCCAGTCTTTCAAGGGCATAGCTGAGTAATTCAACTCAAATGAGAAAATGGAAGAAAAAGACTCCTTTAACTGGAATGGGTGGAAGAGGAGGGAAGTTGAGAATTTCAGGACAATTTGAATAAATATTAATGCCTTTTCTATATGAATGTAGAAAGAGATCCTGGCTTAACTGACCTGATTTTGTCTGTCTTTCTAATTGATACTCATCATTGTTATCCCATTAGTTTTGTAAAAATAATTGTGTCCATTCTTGTCATCATATCACACATGGATACATCTGACACAACCTAATGTTTTTATTTTATTTTCAGCTGACGGCTGAAAGTCATTCAGTAAAACTTATTATATGGCCTTTTGATGATTCAGCTGTTAAGTTAGTTGGATATTTTGTTGGGTAATTGAAACTAAAAGTCTCAAGATATTTGCCCATTTCTATATGTTTAAAAGAAACCTTGTTAGCATGTTGAATTTCCTTTTAAGGTGTTTTTTTATCTGGGCCTGTTTCTGTGCACATTTTTGAACTTCAAAGAGCAGTATGATGGAAAGTGTACATGCCTCCAGATAAGGTCTAGACATCGCATTTTTAGTTTTTAAACTTCTCCTCTTTCTCCGTGTCTTATGATTTTCACTGTTATATAATGTGGAATCTCTTAATGTGTCACAATTTGTTCTTGATATTTATGTTAAATGGGAGGGACTACTCTAGGACTTGATGAGTTTTTCCGATTCTCCATCAGGGCTTGAAAGAGAATTTGTATTAAGTGTTAAGAGAAACACATGCATATGTCCATGTAGTTTACATTTTAACCAAAGTTTTATCTAAGCCTTAGGGTCTACTCTTCTTGCTCAATGACATATAATAATCAAGGTCATCATAGAGCACCGAAGTTGCTTGAGTTTCTGGAGCTTGTACATGTATCTGAGACGTTCTTAATATCCTTTGCAGAAGCTCAGGGTATGCTGAGAAAGTTTTATGATCCTCCAGTTTATTTTTTTATTATTCACCATATAAATGGTAGTTTTGTTGGAAAAGGGTTTATAGTGTAGCAGTAGGCAGTTTCATAAGCCTTTTAGGAGTATGCTCTTGTCCTTTCTAACACAAGGCAATGTGATAATTGGAAGAAATTTAGAGTGGGGTTTTCCAAAGTGTGTTTTATAGAGTACTCATTCTATACGTTGTTAATAGATAATACACAGGATTAAAAGGGTTCCTTAGTTAATTAAGTTTGGGAAACACAGGGTTAAGCAATGGTAATTAGATTTCTTTCCTGGAGGGCTTCTAACAATTTTTCTTATGGTGTTGTGTTTTATGAATTCCTAAGGGGGAATGAATCTACAAAAGTTTGAAAAATTTGGAAACATGGGATGAACTTTACAATAAATACACTATTGTTCCTGTGTTTACAGACTTTTGGGGCATTTTATACTCTCTTTATTAGGCTGTTTTCAGATTAACTATTGGATCCATTGCTTTAATTCTAAGGGTACTTCTTCTGAAAGGTGTCTGGAGGTTGAAGAAAAACACTTGACCATATAAGTTGAAAATTTAAGTTCATCCTGTATTTGTCCTTTCATGGACTAGTGTATATTATAAAGTGTTTCTCAAATATTTTCATTATGGAGGCTTTTTCTCATATATCATTTTTCAGGGACTAGTGTCCATGGAACATACTTTGGGAAACATAGTTCTGGCCTTAAAATAATTCTCAATTTGACTGTTTCATGAAGTGTTTGGTTTTTATAATGTAGGAGAGATATTTCAGATATTTGCTGTATCTATCATATTCACTGTTAGATTTTGGTTTGATATTATTATCCCAATTCTACCAATTACTAGCTTGACTAAGCTCCAGTTTTTACATCTAGAGTGGAGATGATAATAAAACTTACTTTTTAGGGTGATTGTGAAGATTAAGGCAAATCTTCGGTGTAACACATTTAACATACCATTTATTCTGGTACAGAATACATACTCAGTAAAGTTTGTTATTATAGGGAATTATGTGCACATGTTCCTCTCACATTTAGAGATGGATGGTTGGTTTATCTGTGGCCTTGTCCTTAAAATTTTCTTAACATGAGCCACGTCTCGTTGCTATATTCGAAACTTGAATAAGAAAGCCTCTTGGTTTTGTAGTTTTATTCTAAACAGAAAAAAGGCTCTCTAGCTATCTGTAGCACTTAATCTAACAGGGTGCATTTAGGGCTCCCGTTTACCTTTGTATTCTATAGCAGAAAAACTGCTCTTTAAGAGCTAAAGTATTTATGGTTAGGCCATTGATGGTTTCAAATTGCTTGAGGGAAGAGTTTAGCCAGTCCCTGAATTGTACATGTAAACACAGATGCCTTGAAAATTAAGTCTTCTTGAGAATTATGTATCACATTTGTAATGAGGCAATGTCTTGAGCTTTTCCCACTGTTTACCTACATGTTTACTGGAATGTGTTCAACAGTCCATATCATGTGTTGATTCTTCTGTAGTGGAATCAGCAAGTAATAACTGTAGTAATGACGAGAAGCTAGTTAAATGAGGTCGAAGTAGTTGAAATAAACCAATTATATTGGTTATAACTGTTTAGAACCATCGGTCAGAAGTATCAATATATCCTTTAGCATTTCTTGTAGTGCAGGACTGTTGGCAACAAATGCTTTCAGCTTTCCTGTATCTGAAAGGAGCCAGAAGAAAAAATACATGCATACAGGGTTCTTTTCAAGAACACTGATATGAATGATGGGAGTTTCCTGGAACAAATAGCAATATATGGTAGACAGACAATGAATTTACTACTTTTTATAAAGAAATTTAAGAATTATAGATTTTTCTTTTCTAATTGCTATGCATATTATTAATAATAAAGAGAATTACCGTTTAATCTTTTAACTGAAGAAAAGAGCACAAATTGGAGAACAAATGAAATAGATTTACAAAAATTTACATGGAGTAGGTGACATTTTACTTATGTATATAGTGTTTTAACTGCCTTAAAACCTTGATTTCAGGTTCTATACATAAGTTCTCAGAAGTAGGAGGTCTCATATGACAATGGTTTAAATGTTTTATGTTCATTTTCTCTTATTTTTATGACTTCATTATGTAGAGTTCTATAATACTATGACTAATGAAATATTTCTTTTTTATTTCTAGTTATTTAAAATAGCATTAATGCCAGTTTCAGAGGGAGACTAATTTTATTCTTGCATATTTTCTTTCATAGTTGTGTGTGTAATGAACATACATGTTTATTGAGCTTTGTTACAGTTAAAATTATATCATAAACAGTTTTTAAAATGTGGTCACACAACCATCAGAATTGTAGTTTTTGATGACTGTCATATTTTGCACTTACTGCTCCTCTGTTAAACATTTAGGTAATTTCTGTTTTTTAAAAATTTGTTTTTAAAAAATTATAGACAATACTATGGTTAATATATTTGTGCAAATAGGATATAATTTCTTTTTTATTTTGTCTCTTGGATAAATTCCCAGGATTTATGTTCATTATATTGTATTTTAATTTGTGTGGTATTTTACTTTACATATCATTTTATTTTACAAATACTTACATAATGCTAGTTCTGTGTGCCAGAAAGTTTAAATAACTTGCTCAGAGTCACACAGCTAGTAAGTGGCTGAGCACTCTGGCTCCAGTCTGTGTGCTCCTTATAACTTTGCTATGAAACCTCTTTTGATGCTTTTTTTTTTTTTTTTTTTTTTTTTTTTTTTTTGGCGATACGCGGGCCTCTCACTGTTGTGGCCTCTCCCATTGCGGAGCACAGGCTCCGGATGCTGGGCCATGGCTCACTGGCCCAGCCGCTCCGCGGCATGTGGGATCTTCCCGGACCGGGGCACGAACGCGTGTCCCCTGTATCGGCAGGTGGACTCTCAACCACTGCGCCACCAGGGAAGCCCTCTTTTGATGCATTTTGCCAATTAGCTCTCTCATAAAAGGGTTACACTTATTTTCAATCATTTTAACCACAACTTAGCAGTATTGGATGATAATGTTTTCTTTTTTAAAGTAACCAATTCAATAGGTATAAAATGATAACACATTTATTCTGTAAAACACTTTATAAAGAAGATTAATTAAAAAATCTAAAGCTGTAAGTTAAATTTTTGTTCATTAAAAAAAAGCTTTTCTATATGATTGCTTTTTACCATTAGAAATTTAAAAGTAAGAGGGAAATTGACTAAGCTATTGTTGAAGAAGTGGTATCTTGGAGATTCCTAGACTGAATCATCTGTCTTTAGGGACCAGTCACATTGTTTTATTAACTTTGTTTAGCAAGTATTTTGGATACTTAATTGTGCAAAAAAATCACAATTTGAAAAGAGTTTTCTACTTGTCAATGATAATTTTAAAACTTAACTTATTTAAGATAAATGTTTTAAATTCTAAGGACACGACTTGTTCATAGTTGGAAACTAAAAACCATGCAGAATGGTGTAAATTAAAAAGTAAAACCCTCCCTTTCCTCTGGTCCACTAGTCTCAATCCACTAGACATGTAAAAATCATCCACTATCCCATTTGCTATTCTTATTTTCCAGTTGTAACTACTGTTAACTTTGTAAGAATTATTTTTTTAATGTGAAAATCTAACTTCTCTTCTCTTCCCTTCCCTTCTTTTTCCTTCCTCCCTCCCTTCCTCTTTCCTTCCTTCCTCCCTCCCTCCCTCCCTTCCTTCCTTCCTTCCTTTCTTTCTTTTTTGTGGTGGAGCTGTGACTTCTTTGGAATTGTGAATATTCTTTTGAAATATGGAGCTCAGCTAAATGAACTTCATTTGGCATACTGCCTGAAGTATGAGAGGTTTTCAGTATTTCGCTACTTTTTGAAGAAATGTTGCCCATTGACATCATGGAGCCACATATCTGAATTTATAAGTCATGCAGTTAAAGCACAGACAAAATATAAAGAATGGTTGCCATCTCTGCTGCTTGCTGGATTTGACCCACTGAATCTCCTCTGCAGTACTTGGTAAGAAATCCTACCGTGTGGACTTTACTCTTTTTGCGTGAGTGTACTACCTTTAATTTCCCCCAATTTCTTGAGATCCCTATGTTGGGAGGAGGTTGTTATTGTGTGTGTTTTGACTGTGATGTTTGGGTTGGGGTGAAGGAATTGGGGGGGCTGCTAATGGTGAGATTGAGTGTAAGGATAGAGTCCTGGAAAAAAGTCAGAGGTGGCTGGAAGGGAGTAGAAAGGAATGGGTGCCAGTGAACCCTCCTGAGAGGGTTATTTCTTCTACTTAGGCCATCCCTCACGCTGCTCTTAAAATGTCTGTGACAGAATGGTTGTAGCTGCTTTGGAGATTTCTAGCATCCCTTAGTCAAGTAGATTGAATACTCCTATCCTATAGCAACTTGTCTACTTGAACTTAGTCTCCCTCAATAAATACTGATTTCTGAAGTAGCTGAGTAAATAACTCTTTACCTCAAGTGGTTTCTCAGAAGGGCATCCCCTATGAGTGATTATATGAAAGTTGAGTCAGAAATTTTCTAGGACAAAAGGATAAAAACTGTTTTACCAACCTTTTCAAGAGTTATGTGTCTAGATGGACCAAGAAGGTAATTGTAGCGGTGAGAGAACTCTTTTGGCCTGATAATTCGAGTCAAATGAGGAAATAGAATAAAAGTCTCTAGGAATATAAAGAGCATAAAAATTAAATGTATTTTATGAAATTTCAATGAAACATCTAGAAGATTTCTTTTTTGTGCTTCAAAAATTACCATTTACCAAAATAATGTTTAGACAAATACTGAGATTTTGGATTTCAGCAGAAGAGTGCTCTGATATTTTGTTATTTAAATTTTGCTTTTCAAAAGAGGTCCTCTTTGGTATTCATGCAGGCAACACTAGTGGTTCCTACTTGTAAATTTTGTTTGCATTTCTGGGACTCCATCTTCTGCCTGGTGGCTTCTCCATCTGTAAGTGAAGAACATATCTTTGTTTGGCAGGATCCCAGTATCTCACCTTTTTATTATGTCTGCCATAATATAGAATTCAAGAATTTTCACTAAGCAGAGGTTTTATGCTTAGGACTATCATCCCTTTCTGATACTAAATGTTTCAGATATGTGGCTTGTGAGGAAAAACTGCTTTCTGGTAGGTGGTTTGAAGAATATAGAAGTAAAGCAAAGTTTAGATACATGTTCTGATCTCCACTTTACTTTTTGTTTATAGTTTCCAGTGGTTTGAGTACCCGATTGTATTTACTTCTGTCTCCAGCAGCTGATTAATACATAGTTATCTGTCAAATCACTCACTGTTGCAATTCCCTCTGTACCATTTCAATAAAATTTTACAAAAATCCATTGTATTTTGTAGATAATTGAATGAGATTTAAAAATTATTGACAATTCATTGAGAAATCTAATTTTTAAAAGTTATTTGTGCATGTTTACTTGTCCTAACAAATCCCCTTTTACATGTGCACACACACACATACACTCAGTACTGAGATAGAAACGCTCACTAATGAATGCTATATCTAGCTATTAACAAAGCTATTTAAATACCCTTAACTTTTTACTTAGTGAATTTTATTGTCGTGTCTGGGCTCCTGACAGCTAACAGCAGTTACCCCTCACCGTTCTAGGATTCACTCCCCAAAATGCTACTGTAAATCCAACCAACACGTTAGATAGCTGTGGGCAGTTCTGACAGTGTGTTTCCTTTCCTCTGTCACTTCACTTAGTGCTTATTCCCAAGGCACCCACTTTCTTCTCAGCCATGCTTCTTGTGTTTTTCTACTGAAGATACTAACTCGACTCCATATTACTTGCCCATTACTTTCAGCCTTCATGCTCCATTCTGGTTTCTAGTTTATTTCTTTAACCAACACTTAAAATATTGCCTGATACACAGTAGGTACTATTTTAAGTTCTTTTTTTTTTTTGCGGTACGTGGGCCTCTCACTGTTGTGGCCTCTCCCGTTGCGAAGCACAGGCTCTGGACGCGCAGGCTCAGTGGCCGTGGCTCACAGACCCAGCTGCTCCGCGTCATGTGGGATCTTTCCAGACCGGAGCACGAACCCGTGTCCCCTGCATCAGCAGGCGGACTCTAAACCACTGTGCCACCAGGGAAGTCCTATTTTAAATTTTTTACTATTAGCTCATTTAATATAAAACATAGTAGATACCATTATCCATATTTTATAGAGGAGGGAATTGAGGCACAAAGTATTTAACATACTTGCCCAAGCTCACACAGCTAGTTAGTGCGAGAGCTTAGGTTTGGACTCAGGCTGTCTAATAGTGTAACTCATGTCTGTCTTTGTAACCCCTGTGCTATGCTGCCTTAGCCCTGTGTATCCCCAGGGATATGGTAGTTTTTATCACTTAATTTTAGGGATTCACTTAATCCCTTGCCTAACCTAGGGGGATCTGGGCCAACTTTTCTTGCTCTTTCCTACTCCTAAATTAGGAAGAACCTATTCAGGGAAAAAATTAAATGTATCTTCTTTTCCTTTCCTCCTCAGACAACTACATAGACTGCTGGAAGGAAAGGGAATTTGCTTTATCCTCCCAAAAGGCTTTGTAAAATATACTCTCCCATCCATAGTTCTTATACAGGGTTCCCTTCCCCCCATGTGACTAGCCCATTTGAGAATTTTTGTGGTAATAAGCCACTGGGTTTGTGTTATATTTATTGGATGTATTAGGATAGAAAAGAGTTAATAAACCGTAAACTACAAATTATTTTGTAGTAAATTGTAAAACTTCAGCTATTTGAATTGAGAATGCCAGTTGCATACATTTTACTCTGAAGGAGTAACTTTAGTCACTTTATATTCATTAGAAAAAATACGATGGAAAATTTCACTTTAGCAATAAAAATGCTTAACATGGTCAAATTTTTGCTTACTGATCTTTTATTGAATGAATAACGCAAGTGTTTACGCTGAATGTGATGAATGTTTTGCTTTCTTTGATCAAATTTACATTCAAAGAGCTGTTATAAAATAATTATCCCATAAAAACGTCAATATGTTGTTAAAGTGGATTTTGGTTATATCTTATTTATATAACATATAAGTCTGTTGCTTAATCTTTGTCATGTAAATTATAAATGTCTTTCCTAGGTATTGGTTGTCTTAAACAGTCTTTAAAGATGTATCTGGCTGAATAATTGCCTGTCACAATATAATCTGCAGAGTTGAAATATTTTTTCAGCTTTAAATGCAAGACTAGGTTTCCCTCACACCCCCAATGCAGTAGATGAATGATAGAAAGTAAATGTCATCTGTGCATTTAGTTGATTAACTGTCACAGGTTTATGATTTTACAACTGCTTTGTACAACGTAACAGTCAATGTAGTACAGTAACAATACATTTTCAGTGCCATTATCAGCATTGGTAAAATAAACTCAACATTATATTAACTAAAGCTGTGTAAATAGATTTATTTCTTATGTGTGTGTTTAGATAACTGCACAAAAATGACTTTGTTTTTGGCCACAGTGAGACAGCACATTAAGGTAGAAAAATGAAACCATTAAAAAAGAAACTAGCAACCAGAACCAAGTAACCTTTGGTGTGGGGTTCCTAGAAAGTGAAGGAGGTTGTTTGCATTTGAATATATTTTATCATTTCACTTATTCTCAGTATTTTCTGATAAATCGTGACTTCACTGAGAGCTTTGTGAGAAGTAAAATGTTTCCCAAGGCATTTGTGCTACAGTTTAAGTTCTTCCTTATATAAGTTTGCATATTAGAGAATTAAGATTTTAGGAAATAATTTTCATACTCTCTAATCAGTCATTTCAAGGATACTTTGACCCTGAATTACGAGAAATAAGTTGTCTTTGAGATGACAGGTTTAGAGTATTATTCAGTTTCTTTACTTCTATTTTTCCCTTATTTTGTCCTTGCTCAGTAATGTCTCCAAAAAAGTGACCTTGAAAAGAATTCCTGTTTTTGAAGTAATCACCAGAGACCCTAATGATTTTATTTTTCGTCAAACAATGTGATGGTAGGGGAGTATCTAGTTGAGTACAAAATAAGTATCTTATTAGAATTTAGAGTTCTCCTTAAGCTTTGACTAAATTTCATGTGTACAATGTTATAAAGCCCACTGAAAATGTAATACTGAAAATTTCAAACCAGTTCTAGTAATATCAAATATTTATATAACATTTTATAGTTTTAAAAGTCTGTTTACTATATTGTCTCCATTATTTTCATGAATAGTCCCCTAAAATAGGTAGGTTAAGTGTTATTCTCATTTTAGAGACCAGGATCGAGGGCTTAGGTGATGTTAGAAATCAGAGCTTTTCTTGGGTCAGTGCTCTTTCTATTAGGATTCAAGTGCTTATAAAATTTGGGAAGTCTCTTTTGGGTGGGTTGGTAGGAAATATGACATTATTTTTAAAAAATAGAAGGAGAACTGCTTGTCTTCAACAACTTCTTTCAGTTCTTAAAGACAACTTATTCTGATATGTCCTTTAGAGCCGTCTCTACAATATAATGGGAAAGGTTCTTATAGGAGAACAGTTGTAGTACATCTCTGAGAGCTGGTCAGAAACAAGCCATCTCTCTCATGCACTCAGTTTAGGGACAGCTTTGGGTGTTTGGGCTTTATCCTTTCAGAACTGTTAAATTATGAGTCTGTGAGGATGACCAATCTAGATTTGGCAAGATGGTCCATTTGGGAGGAAATAATGGCAAATCCACTAATGACAGTGACACTGAATCTGTCTTTTCTTACCACTGCTGCTGGGGAATGGGAAGGAAAATTCCTACCCTCTGTAAGAGTAGAAACTCCTTTTGTCATCCATTGGACAACAACATGCACAGTCACTTGAGTTTCCTGTAGCAACTATAGCTGATTTTTCATGTCCACTGAACTTGCCTCTAGTTTCATGAATATTTTCTATGCTGCAGTTCTTTGTCTGCCTTCCATATCAAGATGTTGTAAGAATAGGTTATGTGGTGTTTGTTTTCAGGGTGAACCTTGGTGTATTTTGCGTCTAATTTTGTGTTAATATCTTGCCAATATAGGATTGACTCAATCAGCGATGACATCCTTATCTTCACTTTGGAGTTTACTAATTGGAGGAGGCTTCCTCCAGCTGTTGAAAAGATGCTCTCTGCTCGTGCCTCAAACTCCTCTTGGACTCTACAGCAACATATTGGTAAGAAAGCACAATGTTCGGGCTTCCCTGGTGGCGCAGTGGTTGAGAGTCCGCCTGCCGATGCAGGGGACACGGGTTCGTGCCCCGGTCTGGGAAGATCCCACATGCCGCGGAGCGGCTGTGCCCGTGAGCCATGGCCGCAGGGCCTGCGTGTCCGGAGCCTGTTGCTCCGCAACGGGAGAGGCCACAGCAGTGAGAGGCCTGCGTACCGCAAAAAAAAAAAGAAAGCACAATTTTCAAATACACTTCACTACCTTTTCTTTTCTTCCTTACTTAGCTATGTTGTAATTTTAAGTGATAAGAGTCATTGGAGAACATATATTAAATTGGGCGTCATTTGCATTTTCTTTTTTTAAAAATCTATTTATTTTTGGCTGCGTTGGGTCTTCGTTGCTACACACAGGCTTTCTGTAGTTGCGGTGAGCAGGGGCTACTCTTTTTTTTTTTTTTGCAGTACGCGGGCCTCTCACTGCTGTGGCCTCTCGCGTTGCGGAGCACAGGCTCCGAACGCGCAGGCTCTGGACGCGCAGGCGCAGCGGCCATGGTTCACGGGCCCAGCCGCTCCGCGGCATGTGGGATCATCCCGGACCAGGGCACAGACCCGTGTCCCCTGCATCGGCAGGCGGACTCTCAACCACTGCGCCATCAGGGAAGCCCAGGGGCTACTCTTCACTGTAGTGTGTGGGCTTCTCATCATGGTGGCTTCTCTTGTTGCAGAGCATGGGCTCTAGGCGCTCAGGCTTCAGTAGTTGTGGCACGCGGGCTCAATAGTTGTGGCACACGGGCTTAGTTGCTCTGCGGCATGTGGGACCTTCCCAGACCAGGGCTCGAATGCGTGTCCCCTGCATTGGAAGGCGGATTCTTAACCACTGCGCCACCAGGGAAGTCCCCTGCATTTTCTTTATGTGGGGAAAGGATGGGACTGTAAGGGAGGTCATAGTAATTTCCTTCAACACAAATCATATCTTGATTTATAAGTTTAGCCCTAAGGAGCGTGTAAAGAATAGCAGGTGTTTACTGATATATTAATGATATCCTTTTATTTTTTAGTAAGGGTTACGCAAACAAAATTGAGTCCTAAAAATCTTGTTAGTGAATATTTAATTTGTGGTTAGAAAAATGCTAAATGAATTTTCCTCTTTGGAGTGTGTGTTGATTTGTGTTCTCTATAGTATTTATCATCTCTAAAAGGAAGTATCACCATTCTTTATCATTATCTTTTCTTACTGAATGTATGCCAGTGTGTTGGTAAGATATAACTGTGGAGGTGAGCTGGGTGGAAATTCTGTGAATTGATTGATATTTTAAATTACTATTTTAAATTATCAGTTTACCCTCGCTTTAAAGAAAAGTTTTTAAGCTAGTTAGAAAAAATAAAGAGGGTACAGTAGAAGATTTTACACAAGGAAACCAGATTAAACTAAACTTAATATATGCACAGTTTCTATTTACTTAATATATGCAGTTTCTGTTTACTTATTCAGATTTATTTTAATCTATTTTGTTAACCAGATTATGTCTTAAGTTGGGAAAATTATTTCTTCACTGCTATTTTTACATGAAATGTGACTCTTCGTAAAACATATTGAATAGGTTTTTAACAAGTGAACTTACACATATGTAGAAATGTCTTCTAATTTCTTGGAAGATTACATTTAAGTAAATATTCTCAATCAAAAAAAGACATTCAGGAAAATATGCTCTTGAACTGAGGTGTATTCAAACTGTCAGTGAGGTTTCTTGTTGAAGAAGAAGTATAATCTGGAAGTCTCTGAGCCTTCCAGAACAGAATTTCTTTAATGATAATGTTAGAAAACTCACATGCATGTGAGAATTGCATCTGCTTTTGCTAATTATGTATGTGCAGTGGCAGGAAGTATCTATTTCTTAATTGATAGAATATGGGGCAATGGATTTGGGAACAAAAAGTCAGAAAGAAGGAGAATATGCCAAATGGGAAGATTATTGCAACCTATCAATTAGTAAAGATATGTGAGAGTTTACCTTAAAGACTCTAACATATGGCAAGTTTGTCCAGATGAAGGTAAGAATTGTGCATGAGTACATTATCCTGCAGTAGACTAAATCCATCAAGGGCTTCTTGTTTAATTAGGCACTAGGTAGAGCTTGTGTAGGAGGATAATCATCATCTCTTAAGAGGATTTTATTTTGGCTGACAAAAGCCTTTTTCAAAGGTGTTAATGTAGCTAATGCTTTTCTGGTCTATTTCTCTTGCCAAGGCCTCTTTTCTTGGTTCCAGTCCCATATATCCAACTGACTTTTGGACATCTCCACTTGGTGTCCCACATTCTGACATATCCAAATTTGAATTTATCATTTTTCCTACAAATCCTGGTGTTCCTTCTGTTTCCTGGTTCAGGATGTGAGGTGGTTTGGGAGTGCTGTTTACCAAGAAAGTGAGTTATCCCTGGCAGCTCTTTGTTATTTGTTTCATCCATAGTGGAGGTTTCAACAGGGGTGATTTTGCCCCCCCACAGGGGATATTTTGGTTGTCACAATTGGTAGGGGTGCTATTGCCATCTAGGGGATAGAGGCCAGGGAAGTTCTGCTAAATATGCTACAGTGCACACGACAGCCCCCCAAAGCAAAGAGTTATCTGGCCCGAATGTCACTAGTGCCCAGGTTGAGAAACCCTGATCCACCTTGACTCTTGCGTTGTCCAGTGTTACAAAGGCCTTTTATTCCTATACCAGGAAGACTTTTTAACCCTGTTCTTATTGCAAACTACTTAGGAAACACTTGTGTTCTTCCTCTTAGTTATATAGGTTTCTCAGAATATTCTTCAGTGGTTCCTCTTCTGCAGGTAATGGGAGCCATTACAGTGCTAGATTTTAGTAAGGCTGGAAAGAAAAGATATGCCCATCTACTCAGTTGCCCAAGTTTCAAATGGGATTGTGATTCTCTTCCTTTCTGTAGTTCAAGGCTGTCTTGATGGTACCCAGCTCCCCTTTTTTCTTCAATTTTTAGGATATTCAGTTTCCGTGTGTTGGTCATCTGTACTCTCCCCTCCTATATTTGGATTTTGAGGTGAGGATTTCTAGTAAGCAGAAGCATGACCAGGGTTTTAATACCAATGGAAGTGAGCACAGCAAAACAATTCTTTGATTACCTCTCTACATGTATGGCAGTCTTGCTTTCACCTCACTTTCTGCAGTAACTTATCATGGTATTAAAAACTGCCTTATGAATATATTTCTTTTTTTTTTTTTTTTTTTTTTTTTTTTTTGCGGTACGCGAGCCTCTCACTGCTGTGGCCCCTCCCGCCGCGGAGCACAGGCTCCGGACGCGCAGGCCCAGCGGCCATGGCTCACGGGCCCAGCCGCTCCGCGGCACGTGGGATCCTCCCAGACCAGGGCACGAACCCGCGCCCCCTGCATCGGCAGGCGGACTCTAAACCACCGCGCCACCAGGGAAGCCCTCAATATATTTCTTTAAATATTTTGGAAAAGATGCTTCTTGTGGCTCTGCCACTATTTGTAAGCCCCTAGATAATTTCAGCTCCCTAGCTTCTTTAGGTATACCATTATCTATCCCAAGGGAAAGATTTTCTCCATTCTTTTCTTAAGCCCTTTTCAAGTCTTGGAGATGCCTTATACTCGCTCAAAATTCTGCTTTCCTCTCCCTTTTCCTCCTTAAGGGAACAGCAGCTTGCCCTTATAAATAAAAAAGACAACCAGTCTTGCTGCTCATCTTTTAATCATTAAGTCAGATTTGTCTTCAAAAGTTCTTTTGCTTTAGGAAGGAAATGTATACCAGGTAAAATTTACTGACTGGTTGCAGTTAACAATTTTTTGATCACGTGCCTATATATACTTCTTAGAAACATCAGTTTAACTGCACATAGCAATAGACTTCTTAATCAAAAAATTTGCCAGCCCCTGCCCAACTGACCAAGATCAAGTCTAGGTAATTAATTATGTTCTTGTGGATAAAAGCACTTGGCTTTAGTTTATCCTGAACCTTTAATGATCAAATATGAACAATTCTATCCAGAGAATTACATGTATCTGGATCGTACAAAGGATCCTGTAATGGCTCCTTGAAACTCTCTTGATCTATTCATTTCAGTGTTCCTCTGCTTTGTTCTAAACAGGATTTAAAACAGTTTATACATATAGATTATCACAAAACAGTAAAACAGAAGTTAAAGGTGAAAGCAGGGACTTCCCTGGTGGTCCAGTGGTAAAGAATCCTCCTTCCAATGCAGGGGACGCTGGTTCGAACCCTGGTTGGGGAGCTAAGATCCCACATGCCGCGGGGCAACTAAGCCCACGTGCCACAACTGCTGAGCCTGTACGCCTCAACTAGAGAGCCCTTGTGTCACAAACAACAGAGCCCACGTGCTCTGGAGCCCGTGCGTAACAACTAGAGAGAGAAAAAACCTGCATGCCACAACTAGAGAGAAGCCTGCACGCTGCATTGAAGAGCCTGAGCGCTGCAACAAAAGATCATATGTGCCACAACAAAGACCTGACGCAGCCAAAAATTAAAAAATAATTAATTAATTGAATATTTTTTTTAAAAAGTGGAAGCAGAAGAAAAATATGGAGTCAGGGAAAGCTTATCATGGTAATCTGAAACTTGTCTATGGATACTCTGCAAATTTGGCTCTGACTGAACTCTCTAGTTCTTGACACTAGGTTACAGAGTTCATAAGATAAAAAACTCATTGCTCAGAAGTACAGATATTCTTGGATGTTGTGATGGACAGTTTCCTAGGCAACATCTTGGTAGCCATGGCTTCTTGGAATTTTATGTTACCAGTCTTCAGTGTGGACTGTTGCTGTCATACCAAGATATAATTCAGTAAAAGTAGTTCTTAAGTGGGCCCTGGTTCTCAGGTCTCTGTTGCTCTGACTTGACCAGGGCTAGATTTATAATATCTGGAGGGATGGATGACCTGTGTGCACTTTTGAGCAGTTCTCTCTAAATATTGTAACACTCCACTCAATTTTTAATAAGCAGTAGTGAGCAGTGAGTTCAAAATTAGACTACCTAAGAAGTATCAGAGTGTAGCTATTTTGTCTTGCAGATTGAGTTGAGAACACATTTTTAAGAGACAGTTGATCTCTCTCTCTTTTTTTTTTTTTTGTGGTACACGGGCCTCTCACTGTTGTGGCCTCTCCCATTGCCGAGCACAGGCTCTGGACACGCAGGCCCAGCGGCCATGGCTCATGGGCCCAGCCACTCTGCGGCATGTGGGATCCTCCCGGACCACGAACCCGTGTCCCCTGCATCGGCAGGCGGACTCCCAACCACTGCGCCACCAGGGAAGCCCGAGACAGTTGATCTTAAAAGCAGAGGTAAAGGGCTCCCTGGTGGTGCAGTAGTTAAGAATCCGCCTGCCAATGTGGGGGACACGGGTTTGAGCCCTGGTCTGGGAAGATCCCTCATGCCGCGGAGCAACTAAGCCCATGTGCCACACAACTACTGAGCCTGCACTCTAGAGCCTGTGAGCCACAACTACTGAGCCCGTGTGCCACAACTACTGAAGCCCATGTGCCTAAATCCTGTGTTCTGCAACAAGAGAAGCCACCGCAATGAGAAGCCTGTGCACCGCAACAAAGAGTAGCCCCTGCTCGCCACAACTAGGGAATGCCTACGTACAGCAACAAAGACCCAGCGCAGCCAAAAAAAAAAAAACCTCGTTAGTAATTACCTTTCATCTTTAAAAATTGAGCATGTGACCTTCTATTTGTAGAGTAGGAAACTTTGACCTTCCAGATACTAGCCATGTTATGGCTTAAGCGAATCATGCCTTGATTAACAGTGTTCTGCAGGCTGCCCTTATTACTGGATTTAAGAGCCAAGCTTTTTTTTTTTTAAGAGAAATTTATAGTTAACTTAAAATTTTAGTAAGGTTTCATCTTCCCATTTATAATTTTATAATTTTAGCTTCACACAGCCTCTTATAAATCCAAGTGGTGGATTTTATTTTTTGTTTGTGTCTGTGTGTATGTGGTGGGGAAATCCTTACTAAACTAGGTACCAATGAGTTGTATCCACATTTGCTGGGACATTTTGCTGGTAAAACTACTTTTATTTTGTCAGCAATCTATTGATAAGCTAAGAGAGGAGAAAGTGTTGCTCTAGAGCAATTAAAACAATTTTTTTAAGTGTCTTAGGTATTGGGTCACCAATATTATTTGAAAGCCCATTTTACTCTTTCCATATATGTACATTAGATATGTGTGCTGGCAGACCCCTGGGACAGCTATATCCTAATTAAAAGAAAATTATTTTCCATATCCCAAATATTTATTTTAGGGATATGGAAAGTTAGGACAGAAGCTTTGGAATATTTATTTTAGGGATATATATTTTAGGGATATGGAAAGTTAGGACAGATATGGCAGTTAGGACAGAAGCTTTAATTTTTGATAGCTTGTTCATTTGAGAACTTTTAAGCACTCATCTGTAATTTTAGTTAGTTCCAAATGTGGACCATAAGCAGAAGTCGTTAGTGAAGAGAATCTATCATGTAAATATTTCTGTAGGTGGGCATTTACAAATCTAGCTGTTTATATTCATTAATTCCTTAGTAAGTGGGTTCTTTAATTATGTGTCAACTATGTATCAGATACTGATTTAGAATCTGTGAGTGAAAAATAAACAGTTCTCTAGTGCAATGGCTAAAAAGGAATGATGCAGGGTTATGGCAGAATTTTCTTTTTCTTTTTAAGGTGAGAGAGGCCTGAACATGTTTTATAAATTAAAGGGTCTCAGTTTGTTTAAGGAAAACATTAAAGATATGGAGATAAAAGCAATAGTTTATATAATAAGATTTCAGATAAGCCGGAGGGAGGATTAGCCTCAAATAGGCCCCTTCTTTTGAGAATAAGAGAGATGAGGGTGGGGTGGATGTAGATAAGTTTATAGTTTGAGTATTAGGAACTCAGAGAAAGAGAGCCTAGAAGATCTCCTATTTTTACTTAGGAGTAGGAGGTAAAATCTTGCTAAAAAGGAAACTGAAGTGAGAGTTTGGTAGCAGAGACTTGATTTAGAATGCTTGTTGTGGCAAACTGGGAACCAGTGAAAGAGATTTGCTGAGCAACACTGAGGGCCCAAGTGGAGGTTGGAAGTGGTATAGTTCATTCATATGGTTATATGGTAATTTTTTCCCAGCATTGCTTTACTTTCTCTGTATTGGAAAGAAGGAAAGTGGTTAGATTGATCCGGGGGTTGTCAGAGCAGGTACAGAAGAATTGAGGATGATAAAATAAAATAGCATCAGTGATGGGCCCATGAACGCCAAATAAGAAAAGAAATGAGAAAGGAAAGGGACCTGATAAACCAGACGGCAGGAGGAGTTGGGACCCGAGCTCTCAATGATATTAACGATCAGGTGTAGTGGTAGTAAGAGAGAGCACACTCTGGAAGGATAGTAAGTGGTGTATGTTGGAATTTAAAGACAGAAAAATGTGGGTCTGAAGGTGGTGCAGAAGAACTGTGAGAATGCTAAAATTGCCACTTAGACTTTATGATAAGTGTGACAAGGTGTGGAAGAATGAGAAAATTATATCTTAGAAATTGGTCAAGGAAGTAATTTTGGGGGGAGGATCAGGCTTCTGTGAGGACAAGAGGTGAAGAGAGTGTTCTGGACAGTGTTCTAGATGAAGGCAGATTTGTTTATGATAGAATATAGGGGTTCCTGAGAACTTTATGGAAAGGTATTCGAGGGACTTAAAATTTACTTTATAATATTGAACTTAATTTTTTCTTATTGTCTCAGACTGCTGTGTTATATTATAGTTCCCTAAACAAGTTAGGGAAATGAAGAATGGATTTTTATTTTCTGAGAGATCCTGAGACCATGATTCATTCTTTCATTTGATTACCACAGGAAAATGCTTAGGCTAGATGATTTTACTTAATTTTCAAGTATTCCAGGCTCCAGAGAGAGGCATCCTAAAGGTGGGAGAGAGGAAGATGAAATTGCTTATCATTGATTAAGTTCCCTTTCACTTTATCTTTTCTCTAATAGTGAGGTAGTTGTACAAATTGAGCTTTCATCTTTTTTTTTTCCACTTAGCACACATGGCCGAGTGCCTTGTACCTACATAGCTATATGGGTTAGGTTTGCACTTCCCAAAGTGGGTGACCTGGCACCCATACTTCTGGTGTACCTTAATGAATTGTAGTTCATGTTTGACTGTTCAGTGGACCTGTGATTACATCATCTAGTTTTAACCTAACCAATTCTCAAAAATTGGTCAAGCGGCTTAAAAAGATTCCTGCAAAAATAACATGTTATGTGGATGATACTAAAGGTACCAATACAAGTGAACCAACAAAATAATCATAGAGCTACACTCCTATTTTTTTTTTTTTTTTTTTTTTTGCGGTACATGGGCCTCTCCCTGTTGTGGCCTCTCCCGTTGCGGAGCACAGGCTCTGGACGCGCAGGCTCAGCGTCCATGGCTCACGGGCCTAGCCACTCTGCGGCATGTGGGATCTTCCAGGACCAGGGCACGAACCCGTGTCCCCTGCTTCAGCAGGCAGACTCTCAACCACTGCGCCACCAGGGAAGCCCTTTTTTTTTTTTAATTTAATTTATTTATTTTTGGCTGCATTGGGTCTTTATTGCTGCATGCACGCTTTCTCTAGCTGTGGTGAGTGGGGGCTACTCTTCGTTACAGTGCACTGGCTTCTCATTGCAGTGGCTTCTCTTGTTGCAGAGCACGAGCTCTAGGGTGCACGGGCTTCAGTAGTTGTGGCACATGGGCTCAATAGTTGTGGCTCATGTGCTCTTAGAGCACAGGCTCAGTAGTTGTGGCGCATGGGCTTAGTTACTCCGCGGCAAGTGGGATCTTCCCAGACTAGGGCTCAAATACGTGTCCCCTGCATTGGCAGGCGGATTCTTAACCACTGCACCACCAGGGAAGCCCTACACTCCTATTTTTATCAGATAGTCATGTCATATGATAAAAAAGCTGACCACCCAATCTGAGCTGACGAGAAGTTCAAAAGTATCAAGAAAAATATTTAAAATATGGTTCACCTTAAAAAAATAAAATAAAATATGGTTCACCTCCACTAATGTTAACAGTGAGCCTTGATGTTAGTATGTAGTGTGCATTGAGATATTAGGTAATGAAAATATCATAATCAGCAAGACACTCTAAGCATCCAGAACATAAAGACAAACCCTGTGATTTTTTCATCAATATTTAAGTCTTATGTTGCTCAGTCCATTATTTTTATAAAGTATACTAAACATAATGACAGATGCTTAGAGCTCCTTTTAAATTTGCTTATTCAATAGTGAAAAGACAAAAAGTTACATACCGTTGGGGAAATGCATGTTCTTGCTGCCACAGTAAAACAGACTGAAATAATATGAGGACAAAGTAAAATGCATTTCTTATTAGCAAATATTGTCAAAAGGAGCATAGAAAACATCGCTAAAGAGTTAAAAGAATAAAAATATAACCTTGCAAGTAGGAAGGATGGTATACTAAATTGGAAGAAGGTATATAATATTTATAACATGTCTCAGCTTAGGGTTGTTTTAAGATTATGTTTCAGTAAGAAAATATAAATAATGTTACTTTTCTGAGAGCCACTAAAGGAAATATGCACCAGAAAGAATATATTTGCAACAGTAATGACTTATTTAATAGAAAAATGTTTTTTGGAAAAGCTGTGTAAGACTGCTGATGGAGTGGCTTACTTTTCTGTAAATGTGAGGAAATGGAGACAACATCACACATGAAAGGAGTTTATTGCATCATTAATAGTCAGGCTAATACAGGAAAGGAGTTGAAACCAGAATTGCATGACGTAATACTGTTGTGAATAATTTTATAAAAACATGACCTTTAAAATATATATATGCTTAGTGAAATAAACCATTACAGAAGGACAAAAAAAAAAAGAAGAAAATAAAATATGTATAGGGGCTTCCCAGGTGGCGCAGTGGTTGAGAGTCCGTCTGCCGATGCAGGGGACACGGGTTCGTGCCCTGCTCCGGGAAGATCCCACATGGCGCGCAGCGGCTGGGCCCGTGGGCCATGGCTGCTGAGCCTGCGTGTCCGGAGCCTGTGCTCCGCAACGGGAGAGGCCACAACAGTGAGAGGCCCGCGTACCGCAAAAAAAAAAAAAAAAAAAAAATATATATATATAGTCTTTGTAGTACTTTATGATGAGATGGGAGTGACCATGATTATTGTTTATACATGCAGAGGTTTGGTCTTTATCTTGTGACAATATAAAAAAGAATCCTTGAACTTAACACTGAATTATGTACTTTTCTTTTGCAAAAATAATACTGTTCCAATTTTCTTAACCTTTTTTTTTCTTGGTAATAAATAGCTATGAATAGTATGAAACCTAGTACATATTTTCTAAAATTCTGTTGATTTAAGGTAAAAATGATATTTTAACTGAGTGAGAAAGCAAACTACTTTCTGAAAGAAACTTTGCTACGGGGAGATGATTTCAAAAACAGATGCTGGGAAATATTTCTATTGTTATGTGATTTTCTTGCCAAAAACAATGTGCATCACCTAGAAAGACTCTTGTATTGACACACTTAAAATACTTGGAAACAGTTTCCTTAGATTTTGAATGCATTTAATAAAAATGTGAAAAAATGAAACTTTGTAATTAGCTTGTAAACTGATACCAGGAAAAATAGAAATTTACCAGTTGAATTTTGATAAAAGTTTTGCATAATTGCTAGATGAGATAAGTTAGTATCCTGATTAGTTCAGCTAAGCCACAAGGTACTCCTCCTGTTTGAATCTACATGGTTTTTGTAAGATATTTTTTTAACTACATCAGTAGATTGGACCTAGAACCAAATCTTGGACTTGCCACGTCACTACAAATGAAATTAGTGAACCTTAGTCACCTTGCTTTTGTTAAAATATTATTATTAACATATTTAGCAAAAGTAAAAAGGGTTTTATACCATTAATAGATAAATGAAGTTATTTTAAATATGTACCTTATTTCATTTTAGCTTATTCTTCTAATTTTATGTATTTTATTTGTACTTAGTGTAGATAATGTTAATTTAGTAGTATACATATATAATTTATATGTACGTAAATATCCATACATTGGGGTTATGTACTCAAAGACTTTTCACTAATTGGGTGTGCAGTCAAACAACATTTGGAGATCACTAGATTAGATGGTGCCTAGGATATGTATGGTATTTTACAGTTTATAAAATGCTTTTGCAAGTGTGTTCTAACTTGAAACTTATCAACAACCTTTTGATGCACAGGGGTGTCGGTTATGTTCATTTTATAGATGAGGTATTATTCCCATTTCATAGAAAAGGAACTGAAAGTCAGAGCATTTAAATGACTTGCTGCAGGTCACACAACTAGTTAATAATGGCTCATCAACTCCAACTCCAGGCTTATTACTGGGTGGTGCTTTTCCCATTCGTTCCATTCATTGCTGTTCTACTGGTCATTCTTTAAGTTTTGATTTCCTGCCCTAATCTGTCTCTTATTTGTTCTTCAGAGTCCTCAGGTTGTTGCTTTTTAAATTTTGTCCAAGTTTTTAGTTGTAGTCAGTGGGAAAGAGAGAGACTGTACAAGTAAATTAAGAAGGACTGGGAAGAAAAGGATGGAACCATAAAGACATTATATTAATGATGATAATACACATTGTAGTAGATGGCCCAAAAGTCAGATAAATACCTTTGATGTAGAAAACCATGCAGAGGAACCATAGAAATAAAGTCTAGGCAGATACATCATTTGAATATTGGCATGAGGGCAGGCTAGAGCTGAATGGTTGTAGGAAATATAGATAATGGGTGTGTATGATGTACACGTAGTTCTGTGCTGTAGTAAACTTGGCATTAACAAGAATAATGAATTAAGAATTGTGGGGTTTAGTCTGATCATTGTTTTGATTTTAGTACAATTCCATAAAACATGTGGCCTTCTATTTTGATTGTTCTGTGTATGTACAACAAAATTAACAAAATTGAAGACTTTATATATATAGAAATGAATAGTTAAAAGTTGCTTATCTAACAGATCTAGAGATAACTGGGTTTAACATACTAATTTGAAACTGATTGGGTCAGAAAAGTGACTTAAAAGTATAGCATGGGCTTCCCTGGTGGCGCAGTGGTTGAGAGTCCGCCTGCCGATGCAGGGGACACGGGTTTGTGCCCCGGTCCGCGAGGATCCCGCGTGCCGCAGAGCGGCTGGGCCCATGAGCCATGGCCGCTGGGCCTGCGCGTCTGGAGCCTGTGCTCCGCAACGGGAGAGGCCGCAACGGTGAGAGGCCCGTGTACCGAAAAAAAAAAAGTATAGCATGGTTTCAGACATCATTTTCTAGACTATGATCAGTGCCATAATGTAGGAAAAGAGAGATTTATTTAAGAAATTAAAATCTGATTTTAACAAGTTTTCATGAAAGTTATGTTTTACATACGGCTTCTGGGCTATTCCATATTTTTTATATATATATATATATATATATATAAAATGTATGATTCTTTAAATCTATTTTTTTAAATTTATTTTATTTATTTATTTTTGGCTGCATTGGGTCTTTGTTGCCACATGCGGGCTTTCTCTAGTTGTGGCGAGTGGGGGCTACTCTTTTGCAGTGCGTGAGCTTCTTATTATGGTGGCTTCTCTTGTTGCAGAGCACAGGCTCTAGGCGCGCGGGCTTCAGTAGTTGTGGCACGTGGGCTTCAGTAGTTGTGACACGCGGGCTCAGTAGTTGTGGCTCATGGGCTCTAGAGCTCAGGCTAAATAGTTGTGGCACATGGGCTTAGTTGCTCCACGACATGCGGGATCTTCCTGGACTAGGGCTCGAGCCTGTGTCCCCTGCATTGGCAAGCGTATTCTTAACCACTGTGCCACCAGGGGAGGTCCCATGGGCTTTTCCATATTATAAATTCAAGGCATGACTTGATCTTCTCTCAACCTGGTGACAACACATCCGGAAATACTATGCATCACTAAAACTTTCATAGGAATTTTGCATGCTTTGAAATATTGCATATACGATTATACAGTTCCCTTAGTATTTACTGGCATATTAAACTAAGATGGCACTGATGGGTATATTACTGTCTGTGTTAATAATCCATAGGTAAAAGACTCCCTGAAGTTCAAATGAATACAGTTCTTACCTCTAATTGTTCATCAGGCCAGCGATTTATTTTGCTCACAGGACGAAAACCAAAATGGTGCAGTTGAAATTGGAACCCGTAACTGAAGTAGCTATACCCTTTCCTTTTTTATTATTAAATGGAAAGATCTTCCAAAACTTACGATAGTTTCAGTGGTTTAGAAGTTGTTAGAGAAATATTTTAGGCTTATCACAGTTTAGAGAACCCTAGACTTGGGGTCAAATCATTTGGATCTAGTGTCAGCTCTGTTGCTGTATGATGTCAACACAGGCAAGTCACTTAAGCTTTCCATAACAAATGTGTATTGGTCCAGTTTGGCTTGATCACAGATGATTAAGCTTCCACACCCATGTCAGCATAAACAAACAAATGGTTTATTTAGTTGTAAAAGATAGGGCTGCAGTGATGTAGTCAGACTGCCTCTTAGAAAGGCTTGTCTGCACTGCAGGAGGCTGTGGGACAGCCAGAGGAACACTCCGCAGTCAGCCTGAGGAGTTGTAAGTCAGTGTAGTCTGTCAAGTTGGTGAAGCTGGAGAAGTGTTAAGGATTCCTTACCTCCGAGTGAGCAGCTCTCCTCCAGGTTACACAGCCATCCTTTGTCTTCCTTCTGGGTGTGTGGTAAGTATCTACATTAACAAAAATGTGCAGAATGAAGAGATTTCAATTTAACAGGATGCATATTAAACTCTAACCAAATAGGAGTAAAAATTCTCTTCACCAATCTCACTGTGATCCACACAATCTAGTCTTGTCATTTTCTCTGTCAGTCCCATTTGACTATGCTTATGGCATGCTCAGGGTTTGCAGCTGATAGGCCACTTTCCAGTATGCCAGCATACTTTGGCCCTACCAGCTGAGTTGTGTGCTTACCAAGAATCAGTTATGCTCATTTCCAAAACTTGTATTACATTTGTGCATACCCAGTGACATTAGGACCAATTATTGTTCCTGATCTCAGTGGGTGAGAAGGTTTCCTTAAGTGTAATAGTTGAACATGGGCAACCTACTTGTTGAAATTGAACCTGCTTACTACTCCTTTGGAAAACTGTGGAGGTTTGCAGTTTGAGCATGCTTTCCATGTGGTTTCCTGCTAATCTCTCTAGTGCTCCCTTTATCTGTGTTTTCTCATCTTAGAAGGGAGAATGGTTAAAATCTTAGAAGGGAGAAGGTTAAAATTTAAACAATATATAAATATGGAAACAGTGAAAGTAAATGTGCTATATATTGTAGTTGCTGTAATCTTATTTATAATGGGGAGTCTATGTGACTCATGGTTTAAGGAAATACTCTTCTTTGACTCAGGTTTTATGTACAAAATCAGGTAACTCTGCTGCTTTTCTTATTTGGCATTTTGAAACACTATGGATTGAGGAGTTTCCCAAACCCTGAGTGAACTAAACTAAACTTAAACCAATAAGCTGAAACTAAAATGTAAGATGATGGACTAACTTCAGTGGTCTGGAAGATGTTAGAGAATTAGCATGTCTCAGGCCCTGTGGGTTATTACAGTTTAAAGAACCCTAGACTTGGAGTCAGACCAGCTGGTCTTATATCAGCTGGGCTCTTGATAGCGCTTGTCTCTGCTGCTCTGATCCTGGCCTGTTAATCATTGGTACATTTCACAGGGATTTACAAAAGATTTCTTGGACTAATAAAAGGCATTAGATTTGATTCACATAAAACCACTAGCTGTTTTTAGTGCTCTTGGTTTTCATGGACATTAACTTCTTTAGTTAACACTTTTCATCTTGGAAAACAAAACCAGTATCTTACGATTCTTAAGCATATGTGGGTTATCCTTTAATTGGTTATTAGCTTCTGGCAGCAGTGGTTTTAGCATGTGTATGTACACATGCACATTTTGGGGTCATATGCACTTGAGTTTGAATCCTGGTCTACCATGTACTAGATGTATGACCTTTGGAAAGTTACTTAAACCTCTTTTTTTGTGTGTTTTTTTGTTTGTTTGTTTGTTTTGTTTGCGGTACGCGGGCCTCTCACTGCTGTGGCCTCTCCCGTTGTGGAGCACAGGCTCCGGACGCACAGGCCCAGCGGCCATGGCTCACGGGCCCAGCCGCTCCGCGGCATGTGGAATCCTCCCGGACCGGGGCACGAACCCGTGTCCCCTGCATCGGCAGGCAGACTCTCAACCACTGCGCCACCAGGGAAGCCCTAAACCTCTTTTTAAACCTCTGTTTTCTTATCTCTGTGAGAGCATGATAATATCTACCTCACGGGGGTTAATGAAGATAAAAAGAGGATGTGTATCGGCATACAGCATAGTAGGCATTTGATAGATGGTCCTTTTCTCTCTGTGTCAATTTTTAAATTTCATTCTGTATCATGGATAAAAAGAGCAAAACTTATGTAAGCTACATTTTTATTCACTTGAATGTGGTAGGTCTGGAGACTATTTGCAATGAGAGTAAGAGGGAAGTAACGTTTGCTACTGTGTGCTTCTATCATTTCTAAAGTTAGATCACCCATTTCTTAAGTCCGAACTGGTATTGGCAGAAATTTAGAATTTGAACATTTAGTTTTATATGGCCCTGGGTACTGACTTTGGAATTTGTGGCCAGAAATCGGAGGAAGAAGAACCCAGTGAAGGCTGTAAAAAAGAATAAATAAATAAAGTTTATTTTGGTCATCCTGGCCCAAGTAATCTATTTTCAAAAGTAAGTCTAAGTAACATATCACTTCTCTTCTACTACGCAGACGTGGGGAAAAAAAGGGCATTTACCTTAATGTACTGTTATATCTTTCTGGTTCAAACATTTTAATCTTCCTTTTTCTGTTTGTTTCTCCAGCCTCTATTCCATCCCTGACCCACCTTTGTCGTTTGGAAATTCGGTCCAGTCTAAAACCAGAGCACCTACGATCTAACAGTTTTATCTGTCAATTGCCACTTCCCAGAAGCCTACATGATTATTTGCTCTATGCAGAGGTTTTGAGGATGAATGAAGTTCCAGAACTGGCAGTTATTCAAGATGGAGAAATCAGTGAAGCTACTTAACACAGGTCATGTCTTACTCTGAAAACCACCAAGATAAGGAGCCATGGAGTACAAATTCTTCACGATTTTATTGTCACAAAAGATGATTTTTGTGTGGTTGGTTAGATTTTAGAGGGCAGTAGTTTAATGCAAATGTTTACAACTAAGCTCCCTGGTAAAAAAGTATAAACCTCACTAGTGTTACTTTATTGCAGTTTTATCATCAGTACACTTTATGTTGTAAATTACCTAACAATTTTCTGCTTTATTCTGTTAATGAACTGTGGCTAAACATGGTGTATTTCCACCTATGATTCTATGTTTACCTAGGGCTAGTATTTAGAAGGGAATGCATAAAACTTCACTGGATGTGTATACACAGTGGAGTTAAATCTCTCTTATATTTATAAAAGAACTATCTTATATTCTATTCTCATCTCTTAATTCAGTTGAAATTCATTGGCTTTTCACAGGTAAACTCAGGGGAGAATTCTTTCTTTAAAGACTATAGAAAATGAATCATTTTGCTGTTGTTTTTTTTTTCCAGTTCCTTGATACTCTCTTTGGCTAAAAAAGATTCCTGTTTCTGCAAAGGCAAGAACAGACCTAAACTCAAAGATATGCTCAGTTGAAAAAAAAGAATTAGGTTGGTATTGAGATAAATGTGCATTTTACACAGTATTAATTAGGAGACTGGGAGAGACATTTCTGTGGTACCATCTTTAAAGAAAGGTATGTATTCCTGAGTTGCTCAGTATCAAATAAAACTGAAGCTCCATTCAGCCTCCAAATCAGAGGGCACCTTTGATCCTGTGAAGCAATGATTGCTAGTTCTATTAATGTTATAGTGGGTTTCTTTTTTACTATCTGGATACATTATCAAATAGTCCATGAAATTTAAACCTTAACATCCTAGGTTAATGAGACACTGCCTCATTGGTTTTGCAATTGCTCGATATGAATCTAGAGTCAGAGAGGACTGAACACCGTAACAGGTGAGCTATGTTAAGAGACTGTGGGCAATAGTCTTGAGAAAAAGGTTATGAATGCATTAATGTTGTGATAGACAACTAGAGATGGGGTCCAAAGGAGGGCAAATATTCTGTCCTATTGGGATGCTGTGACTTAAAATAGATGGGAGTGGGTTAGCCAGATTCATCTCTGATAGGCTTTTGCTATTTGGTAAAAGCAGTGATGATGGCGTACCAAATGATGGAGACATTAGGGTCCAGGGGGATGACTAAATTCAGCACAGATTAGGGCTGTAGTTGCTGCCTGTGGGGTGGGGAGTTTGACTGTAGTTATACAGGCAGAGATAAGGGTGGATATGGAAAAACAGGTGGAAATTCTGATAGTTACTAAATTCTAAGAAAGTATGTACTATGTAATATTTTTTAAATGTCTGTATTTTTCCAAACCCTAAGTCTCTGATTTTTATATAACCAGTTTTTTGTTAGGGTCCATTGTACATAGAATGTTTACATTTGAGGGTGAATCTTTTCATGTGTTTTTGTTCATGTTCAAATATGTAATAAATTCAACTACTCATAACTTACTGAGCTTTTATTCTTAAAAATCTCAAAATATTTCAGATACATTAAAAACCCTTAGTATTTAAAACATAAATGATTTTACTTACTGTATAAATGCATCTTTCTTTTAGACTATTTTATAATATAATATTTATGATTTTTATGACTAATAACAAGGACTCAGTGAGAAGTCTAATCTAAAAGTACCTGAAGGTGGGTGAATTATAGTCACAGCCTCTGATCAAAATGATACATCCAGTTAGTGTGAACTTTAAGCTCTGACCTACATGCACCATGGTGCTTTAATACTCTTAAGGTCACAGTGAACCTGAGGAAGAACTCCATACAGTAGTTTTCTAATGGTGGTACATATCCAGAGCAGGACGCGAATTGGTTTTAATAACAATTGTCAAGAGTTTACCCTTCCTTGATCTGATGTTGTCCTTTAAGTATATTTCCTGCTGATCCTTCCTGTCATAGGACATCTTTCTGTGATCATTTGATGTAATAGTGGTAATCTGGACATCATTTTTTTTTTAAAGTAAACTTTTTATTGACATTTAACACATATATAAAAAAGTACACAAATCATAAGTATACAGACAGATTACAGTTGACCCTTGAACAACATGGGAGTTATAGGCGCCTACCCTCTGCACAGTTGAAAATCTCCATATGACTTATAGTCAACTGTCTATATCCATGGATTCATCCAACGATGGAGCCAATCAACGGCAGATTGTGTAGTATTGTAGTACTACTGTTGAAAAAAATCTGTGTATAAGTAAACCTGCACCAGTTCAAACATGTTGAAGGGTCAACTGTAGTTTTACAAAGTGAAAACGTTGCATAATCAGCATGCAGTTCAAGAAACAGAATTATTAACATCCTAGGAGTTCCCTTTGTGGCCCTTCTAGTCACTGTGCTCTTGCCAGAAGGGTAACTACTCTTCTGGGTTCTAGCACCAAAAATCAGTTTTTCCTGGAATCATCCACTATGCTGTCTTTTGTTTCCTGTTACTTTTGTGCACATTTTCAGATTCATTTGTGTTATTGTATATAGTTATAGTCATTGAACTTCATTTTTTCATTTCCCTCTCCCTTTTGCCCAAGTAGCAAGTGTCTTGATATGCAGCTTTCTGGTGGCCCTACTTCCCAGATCAGTTATACACTTCTGTTGTCCCATGACCACCTATGACATTCATAATCTTTGAGAGGCAGCCCAAGTGTCACATTATGTCACGTGATCAGTTGATATCTCTAACTTTAGATCTGTTCTTCCCATCTGTCTATCTGTAAACCTGTATGAAGATCATGTTTTATAGATCTTCAAGTATCGTGCCAGGTACAGTTTCAAGACCTCTGAGTATTTTTGATTGGTTACTCTCTAAAATTCTACTGTATTTTGTTGGTCCTCAAAAACTTATCATAAAAACTGTGATAAGAATGTAAATAATTATGTATCTTCTCTGGAACAGCGGACTTGGTTCCATCAGCAAGGGGTATAGAAAGAAGTTGAGAAAATCTGTCTAAAACTTTGCCCTTCATTTTTGTACTCCTCTATATTCCTGGAGGTATATTCCCCTAATTATATTTCTTGTTTGGTCATAGAAATATATGTTTGAAGAAGCACTCTCAGTACGATTATTGCTAGCAGGTCCCTAGTACTATTGTGGAAAGGTTTTAAATAGTGGGAATGGTTGGTTGAAGGGCTAGTGAAGTTGCTAGTAATGTAGCCATTTCCAGTTTTATGATCAAGTGTTTTAGATCTAACAATTTGTGAGAATAACCAGTAAAACTGCACACTGCCTTCCAATTTCATGGGTTCATCCTCTGTATAAAGTAAATGGAAGCTCAGCCTGCTAGCCTATCCAAATACTCAATTTAAAGAGGATCTGGGGCTTCCCTGGTGGCGCAGTGGTTGAGAGTCCGCCTGCCGATGCAGGGGACACGGGTTCGTGCCCTGGTCCGGGAAGATCCCACATGCCGCGGAGCGGCTGGGCCTGTGAACCATGGCCGCTGAGCCTGCGTGTCTGGGGCCTGTGCTCCGCAACGGGAGAGGCCACAACAGTGAGAGGCCCACCTACCGCAAAAAATAAAATAAAATAAATAAAAGTAAAGAGGATCTGTAAGCCAAAGGGATCTCTAAAACTTCACCTTTGAGCTGGGAACATAATAGAAACACCTTTGGTACTATTAATTCCCCTGAATTTCCTGTGCTAGAGCACTTGCCTCCTCCCTTCTCTCTTTTCCCAAGCAGCTAGTCACACATAACTGAGGTGTCAAGACTATGTGTAGGTAAGAGCCCAAACCAAGAGATTTCATTACTCATGACTCTACATGACCTGGGTAGTTTATCTGAAAGATGGGTGTCCCCTCATCAGGAAAGGAGTGCTATATTCTATCTAGAGCATTATCCAGAGCTAATGCTGGATCTCTGAGTTTATACCTACACAGTCTCTCTAGGAGAAGGTGGTGTTTATGACTTCAGGTAAAATAAATATGGCCCATGTTTGAAGGCTTAGAGACTATCATAGTAGTTTTATAAACACACCTGGTGATTTTTATCCTTTTTCATTTTTTAACAAAACATTTAAGGAAAATTTAATATTCCTGTGTGCAACTGTTGAGATTTTTTGTTTTGCTTTCTCTTCCATTGTTTGTTTTTCTCTTAGTTTATCTTCATCTGTATTTATTATTATTGTTGTTGTTATTGTTATTAAATGACAAGTGGTCATTGAAACATAATACCTGGCAGTAAGTAAACTTGTTTTCTTTTTTTGTTAGAGTTAATAGAAACCTGTGGTTTTCCTGAGACAGGGAACTGATTATGCTTAGTATTTTTGTGACATATTGGTAGAAAAATGTATAGTCTTATTTGTAATAACATGTCAGTAGTTTACACTGAGAGGAGGCCAGTCTGAATTATATTTTTTATGGAAACATATACTTTAGGCACAGATTTTAAGTACATAGTTTCTGCAGTTGATTTAATGAATAAAACATTTTAAGTAAGGGGCATCTGTTAACCTGTCCCTTTGCTAATATATGTCTTTTAAAGATTTTAAAAATTCTTTTTAAAAATCTTAAAACTCAGCAAGAAAAGGGAGGAAGAGAGATGGAGCCATAGTCCTATCATCCAGACCCATTATTTCTGTTATATGTTGGAATATTTTCTTTCTCTTAAGGTTTTTAAAAATCTGTATACAGCTTTGAGGAGTGTTTTTGTTTTATCATAGCTAAAATCAAACCCACCTTTACAATTTTGTACCTGATCAAGCCTTTTCTTTATCATGTTAATGATACCTCCAGCCAGGCTCAAGCCATGAGTTATGACAAATTTTGAGTTGGTAGGAATGAAAAATAATGAGGCATTTCTGGATTGATTCTTTTCCTAAGGCATCTGCATAAAGCAAACAACCCCTTCCTCCTTTTTGTACAGGAAAAAAGAGAATGGAGGTGAGACCTTTGTGAACTGTGCTAGTCATCTGGTCTCAGTCCAGGTTAGTTATGTAGTTACCCTGTTATAACTATGTATTGTGTATGTTTTTAATGAAAGAATTTAAAATACCATTGTTGCAGTAAAAAATTAGTGTCTGCATGATTTTTCTGTCTCTTGGCTTCTTTTTCATGCATAGCACTAATAGATGAAGCAGAACAGGTGGTAATTGCCATTGGCACACTGAGACTTGTGAATAGCATCTGTTTATGTCTCTTTTACCATCAAATGGTTAGCATAACCTTCTCTTCACTGCTTTTCTATGTGGATGATAAAAGTCTATCGTGAGTCATTATAAGGTGTTAATTTACACTCTTTTTCTAACATGGAATACGTGAAGAAGAAAGTCCATCTGGTGTTTAAATATGACTATGATTTGAATCAAACAATTAAAAAGAAGGCCTAATACTTTTGAGGTTATTTTGGAATATTGGATCAAGTAATATGTGCCAAAGATATCAATTGCAAGCCAGAGTAGTTCCATAAATAGATGCATTAGTTAGTAATGTGTAGTCTGGATTTTAGTTTTGACACGTAAAAATTATTTATTTTAGACAATAAAACATTCAAATCCTTATGGTCTTCATCTTGCTTGTAATTATTTGGTTTTATTAGCCCACTCTTAAATGTCATAGTGTGGTATTTGTTTATGCATGTTGATGCAAGTGCATACTTTTTTATCACTTTATTATGGAAAATTTTAAGCCTATAAAAAATAGAGAATTTTATAATGAACTTCCATGTTCCCACCACCCAGCTTTGATAATTATCAACTCATGGCCACTCTTATTTCCTTTTCCTCACCAATTGCCTTTCTTCCATAGCATTTTGAAGTGAATTCCAGACATAACATTGGTAAATATTTTAGTATATATCTTTAGAAGTCACAGATTCCCTTTTTTTTGTTGTTTTAATTGCGGTACGCGCCACCCCCACCCCACCCCCGTCGCGGAGCACAGGCTCGGGACGCGCAGGCCCAGCGGCCTCACATAGAGAGTAATCTTGGCATTAGCGCTGTTCATTTCTACTGGTTTGATCATTGTTTGTTCAGTGAACAGAGCTAAGAAGTAAGTATATGTTAATTCCATTCATCATATTCTGCAAATTGATACTTCAGATCTAGGACTACATTTTTAAAATTCAACTTCAGTGATCTTACATTTGTGTATTTCCTTTATTATATGCTGAAAATCCTACTTCTCAGTGATGCTAACTATAACGCATTTGTTTTATACAAGAGTCACACACAGTAGTCTCACAATAACAATTTCTACATTACCATTAATAATATTAGTAAAAACGTTTAAAAATTTTCCTCCCTCAGTTCTTTTTGTATATTTAGGTATATATTTCACTAGGGTTATACAGTCAAGTTGCTATGTTTTAAAGTCACTTGAATGTACAGGATCATGTGTTTCATTTTCAGTCTTCTAAGGATTTTTAATTTTGCTTTATAATTATCAGAGTGTTTACATGATTCAAAGTTAGATGTTAAAAAAAATATTCAGAGAAATCTGGCTTCTGTCCCCTGTTCATCCTATTTTCTCGCTCTCCGAAGGGAAGTTTTTTTTAATAGTTTTTTAAAGTTTGTTTTAAACATAAGCATATATATTTTCAAAGCCCGCCCTTAGATAAATAATAGTGTATACGGTTTTCCTGTATCTTTTTCACTTAATGTATCCTGGAGATAATTCTATAAGAGTATATAGAGCTAGTCCTCATTTCTCTTCACAGCAACCATGTTGATGTACCATGGTTTATTCAGCCTTTCCCCCTATTGATGGACATTTGGATTATTTCCAGTCTTTTGCTATTACAACGGGTCCTGCAGTGAACAGCTTCGTGCTCTTTGTATTTTTGCCTGTTTCACTTTGGAAGATTCCTAGAAGTGGAATTGCTGTGTCAAAAGGTAAATGCACATGCAAGTTTGCTAGATACTGCCAAATTCCCCTTCATAGGTAAGTAGTATATACCAGTAATGTATGAGACTGCCATTAGAGAAAGTTGTCAAACATTTGGGTATTTGCCAACCTCATAGGTTAGAAATATGTATCAGTATAGTTTCAGTTTGCATTTCTCTAATGGAACATCTTTTCATATTGATTGGAGGAATGGATCCAGTTTTTAAAATTTTTATTTTGGCTGCATTGGGTCTTCATTGCTACGCACCGGCTTTCTCTAGTTGCAGTGAGCAGGGGCTATTCTTCATTGCGCTGCTCGGGCTTCTCACTTCGGTGGCTTCTCGTTGTGGAGCACGGGCTCTAGGCACGTGGGCTTAACTAGTTGCAGCATGCAGGCTCAGTAGTTGTGGCTTGCGGGCTCTAGAGCGCAGGCTCAGTAGTTGTGGCGCACAGGCTTAGTTGCTTGGCAGTATGTGGGATCTTCCCGGACCAGGGCTCGAACCTGTGTCCCCTGCATTGGCAGGCGGATTCTTAACCACTGCGCCACGAGGGAAGTCCCTGGATCCAGTTTTAATGATTTCTGTAAAACTGTCAGGTTATTCTAACAACATTTATTAGAAAATTCATCTTTTCCCTATTTATTGAGATACTACTATTTTTTAAAACATCTTTATCGGAGTATAATTGCTTTACACTGTTGTGCTAGTTGCTGCTGTATAACAAAGTGAATCCTCTATATGTATACATATATCCCCTCCCTCTTGTGTCTGCCTTCAACCATCCCTACCCCACCCCTCTAGGTGGGCACAAAGCATGAGCTGATCTCCCTGTGCTATGAGGCTGCTTCCCACTAGCTATCTGTTTTACATTTGGTGGTGTATATATGTCCATGCCACTCTCTCACTTGGTATCAGCTTACCCTTCCCTCTCCCCGTGTCCTCAAGTCCATTCTCTATGTCTACGTCTTTATCCCTGTCCTGCCTCTAAGGTCTTGAGAACCTTTAGATTCCATATATATGTGTTAGCATACGGTATTTGTTTTACTCTTTCTGACTTACTTCACTCTGTATGACAGACGCTAGGTCCATCCACCTCACTACAAATAACTCAATTTAGTTTCTTTTTATGGCTGAGTAATATTCCATTGTATATATACGTGCCACATCTTCTTTATCCATTCATCTGTTGATGTACACTTAGGTTGCTTCCATGTCCTGGCTATTGTAAACAGAGCTGCAGTGAACATTGTGGTACATGACTCTTTTTGAATTATGGTTGTCTCAGGGCATATGCCCAGTAGTGGAATTAGAGGGTCATATGGTAGTTCTATTTTGAGTTTTTTAAGGAACCTACATACAGTTTTCCATAGTGGGGTATCAGTTTACATTACCATTAACAGTGCAAGAGGGTACCCTTTTCCCTACACCCTCCCCAGCATTTATTGTTTGTAGATTTTTAAATGATGGCCATTCTGACTGGTGTGAGGTGATACCTCATTGTAGTTTTGATTTGCATTTCTCTAATGATTAGTGATGTTGAGCATCCTTTCATGTGTTTGTTAGCAATCTGTATATCTTCTTTGGAGAAATGTCTATTTAGGTCTTCTGCCCATTTCTAGATTGGGTTGTTTGATTTTTGGATATTGAGCTGCATGAGCTGCTTGTGTATTTTAGAGATTATTCCTTACTCAGTTGCTTTGTTTGCAAATATTTTCTCCCATTCAGAGGGTTGTCTTTTCATCTTTTTTATGGTTTCCTTTGCTGTACAAAAGCTTTTAAGTTTCCTTAGGTCCCATTTATTTATTTTTGTTTTTATTTCCCTTTCTCTAGGAAGTGGGTAAAAAAGGATCTTGCTGTGATTTATGTCATAGAGTGTTCTGCCTATGTTTTCCTCTAAGAGTTTTATAGTGTCTGGCCTTACATTTAGGTCTGCAATCAGTTTTGAGTTTATTTTTGTGTATGGTGTTAGGGAGTGTTCTAATTTTATTCTTTTTTTTTTTTTGCGGTATGCGGGCCTCTCACCGTTGTGGCCTCTCCCGTCGCGGAGCACAGGCTCCGGACGCGCAGGCCCAGCGGCCACGGCCCACGGGCCCAGCCACTCCGCGGCACGTGGGATCCTCCCGGACCGGGGCACAAACCCGTGTCACCTGCATCGGCAGGCAGACTCCCAACCACTGCGCCACCAGGGAAGCCCTAATTTTATTCTTTTACATGTACCTGTCCAGTTTTTCCAGCATCACTCATTGAAGAGGCTGTCTTTTCTCCATTGTATATTCTTGCCTGCTTTATCAAAGATAAGATGACCATATGTGCGTGTGTTATCTCTGGGCTTTCTATCTTGTTCCGTTGATCTATATTTCTGGTTTTTTGCCAGTACCATACTGTTTTGATTACTCTAGCTTTGTAGTATAGTCTGAAGTCAGGGAGCCTGATTCCTCCAGTTCTGTTTTTCTTTCTCAAGATTGCTTTGGCTATTCGGGGTCTTTTGTGTTTCCATACAAATTGTGAAAGTTTTTGTTCAAGTTCTGTGAAAAATGCCAGTGGAAGTTTGATAGGGATTACATTGAATCTGTAGATTGCTTTGGGTAGTATAGTCATTTTCACAATGTTGATTCTTCCAATCCAAAAACATGGTATATCTCTCCATTTGTATCATCTTTAATTTCTTTCATCAGTGTCTTACAGTTTTCTGCATACAGGTCTTTTGTCTCCTTAGGTAGGTTTATTCCTAGGTATTTTATTCTTTTTGTTGCAGTGGTAAATGGGAGTGTTTCCTTAAATTCTCGTTCAGATTTGTCATCATTAGAGTATAAGAATGCATGAGATTTCTATGCATTAATTTTGTATCCTGCTACTTTACCAAATTCATTGATTAGCTGTAGTAGTTTTCTGATAGCATCTTTAGGATTCTCTATGTATAGTATCATGTCATCTGCAAACAGTGACAGCTTTACTTCTCCTTTTCTGATTGGAATTACTTTTATTTCTTTTTCGTCTCTGATTGCTGTGGCTAAAACTTCCAGAACTATGTTGAATAATAATGGTGAGAGTGGACAGCCTTGTGTTGTTCCTGATCTTAGTGGAAATGGTTTCAGTTTTTCACCATTGAGAATGAAGTTGGCTGTGAGTTTGTCATATATGACCTTTATTATGTTGAGGTAAGTTCCCTCTGTGCCTACCTTCTGGAGAGTTTTTATCTTAAATGGGTGTTGAATTTTGTCAAAAGCTTTCTCTGCATCTATTGAGATGATCATATGGTTTTTCTTCAATTTGTTAATATGCTTTATCACATTGATTGATTTGCATATACTGAAAAATCCTTGCATTCCTGGGATAAACCCCACTTGATCGTGGTGTATGATCCTTATAATGTGCTGTTGGATTCTGTTTGCTAGTATTTCGTTGAGGATTCTTACACGTATGTGCATCAGTGATACTGGCCTGTAGTTTTCTTTCTTTGTGACATCTGTGCATGGTTTTGGTATCAGGGTGATGGTGGCCTCATAGAATAAGTTTGAGAGTTTCCTCACTCTGCTATATTTTGGAAGAGTTTGAGAAGGATAGGTGTCAGCTCTTCTCTAAATGATTGATAGAATTCGCCTGTGAAGCCATCTGGTCCTGGGCTTTTTTTTGTTGGAAGATTTTTAATCACAGCCTCAATTTCAGTGCTTCTGATTGGTCTGTTTATATTTTCTATTTCTTCCTGGTTCAGTCTCGGAAGGTTGTGCTTTTCTAAGAATTTGTCCATTTCTTCCAGGTTGTCCATTCTATTGGCATTTAGTTGCTTGTAGGAATCTCTCATGATCCTTTGTATTTCTGCAGTGTCAGTTGTTACTTCTCCGTTTTCATTTCTAATTCTATTGATTTGAGTCTTCTCCCTTTTTTTCTTGATGAGTCTGGCTAATGGTTTATCAATTTTGTTTATCTTCTCAAAGAACCACCTTTTAGTTTTATTGATGTTTGCTATTGTTTATTTCTGTTTCATTTATTTCTGATCTGATCTTCATGATTTCTTTCCTTCTGCTAACTTCGGGATTTTTTTTGTTCTTCTTCCTCTAATTGCTTTAGATGTAAGGCTAGGTTTTTTATTTGAGATGTTTCTTGTTTCTTGAGGTAGGATTGTATTGCTATAAACGTCCCTCTTAAAGTGCTTTTGCTGCATCCCATATGTTTTGGGTTGTCATGGTTTCATTGTCATTTGTTTCTAGGTATTTTTTGATTTCCTCTTTGATTTCTATGGTAATCTCTTGGTTATTAAGTAGTGTATTGTTTAGCCTCCATGTGTTTGTATTTTTTACAGTTTTTTTCCTGTAATTGATATCTAGTTTCATAGCAGTGTGGTCAGAAAAGATACTTGATATGATTTCAATTTTTTTAATTTACCAAGGCTTGATTTGTGACCCAAGATATGATCTATTTTGGAGAATGTTCCATGAGCACTTGAGAAGAAAGTGTATTCTGTTGTTTTTGGATGGATTGTTCTATAAATATCAATTATGTCCATCTTGTTTAATGTATCATTTAAAGCTTGTGTTTCCTTATTTATTTTCATTTTGGATGATCTGTCCATTGGTGAAAGTGGGATGTTAAAGTCCCCTACTATGATTGTGTTACTTTCGATTTCCCCTTTTATGGCTGTTAGCATTTGCCTTATGTGTTGAGGTGCTTCTATGTTGGGTGTATAAATATTTACAATTGTTATATCTTCATCTTGGATTGATCCCTTGATCATTATGTAGTGTTCTTCATTGTCTCTTGTAACAGTCTTTATTTTAAAGTCTGTTTTGTCTGATATGAGAATTGCTAGTCCAGCTTTGTTCAGATTTCCATTTGCATGGAATATCTTTTTCCACCTCCTCAGTTTCAGTCTGTATGTGTCCCTAGGTCTGAAGTGGGTCTCTTGTAGACAGCATATATACAGGTCCCGTTTTTGTATCCATTCAGCCAGTCTATGGCTTTTGGTTGGAGCATTTAATCCATTTACATTTAAGGTAATTACCATTTCTTAATTGTTTTGGGTCTGTTATTGTAGGTCTTTTCCTTCTCTTGTGTTTCCTTCCTAGAGAAGTTCCTTTAGCATTTGTTGTAAAGCTGGTTTGGTAGTGCTGAATTCTCTTAGCTTTTGCTTGTCTGTATAGGTTTTAATTTCTCCTTCGAATCTGAATGAGATCCTAGCTTGGTAATCTTGGCTGTAGGTTTTCCCCTTTCATCACTTTAAATATGTCCTGCCACTTCCTTCTGGCTTTCAGAGTTTCTGTTGAAAGATCAGCTGTTAACCTTATGGGGATTCCCTTATATGTTATTTATTGCTTTTCCCTTGCTGCTTTTAATGTTTTTTCTTTGTGTTTAATTTTCTTTTTTCTTTTTTTTTTTTTTGCGGTATACAGGCCTCTCACTGTTGTGGCCTCTCTCGTTGCGGAGCACAGACTCCGGACGCGCAGGCTCAGCAGCCATGGCTCACGGGCCTAGCCACTCCGCGGCATGTGGGATCTTCCCAGACTGGGGCACGAACCTGTGTCCCCTGCATCGGTAGGCGGGCTCTCAACCACTGCACCACCAGGGAAGCCCCCAGTTTTATTATTGAATAAACATTAAACCAGGATGTGATGTGTATTACAGGTAGTCCACTAAGAGACTGCAAAGACAGGAAGGAATTTCACTCCCTTACATAGCCAAGTAGATACTACCCACTCCATACATGTTCCAAGATAAACAATAGCTAGTCCTCAAGGAAGAGGACTCGATGGAGCCAGTTGTCACAAATCGTTCATCTTAACTTTATCTGGTAATTGGGGCCGACCATCAGTGTTAGCTTCTTGGCTTGATCCAGAGGAAAACAAACTTCATGTCTTTATGACAGGAAGTAGCTTTGCAAGTTGGAGAAGGTCCCCCAGTGGGGTTTGGCTCCGACCTTCCCATCTGACCTTCCCACAGAAACTGGGAGGGAGGGGTGCTACCTTCCTAAATACTTACCTTTCAAAGAGATGACTCCCAGGTCCTCTGAGAAAGACATTCCTGGGTCCTAGAGCTGACAAATGTCCTATCTAGTTTTCAAAAGGATTTATATGCATCACAGAAGGAGAAAGTACTTAACAATTATAAGTTTTCTAAAGTGAATGCTCTGAGAAAAATGAGGTAGGAGAAGTCTCTTCTATTATTTTCTACAGGAAGAATTCAGCCTCTTATTAAAAAATTTTTTTTCTTCTTACACTACTACTGACTCCAGTGAAAAATGCCAGCAGGCATTAGCCACAGGAGAACAGACCACACTAACCACAGGACAGCCTCCAAGAGGAGAAACTGTGCCTTCTAGGCTCTAGCATATCTTGGTCCTCCATCAGGAGGGCATGACTGCCTGTGGACCTGTGAGCTGGACCCAGCCAGTTGGAGGCTCCTCACCCCTTCCTCGTTGGACTGTATGTTCTGCCCACCATTTCCATAGCTGAAGTTATTTCAAGCATGCAGCCTTCAGAGAGCAATGTGATGTTGAGACCACCTGGATTATACACGTGACTGAACCCACCTAAGGCCTTTATATATACCTTTAAGATTGCATCTCCTAAAGCAAAGGAAATAAAAGCAAAAATAAATAAATGGGACCTAATTAAACTGAAAAGCTTTCACAAAGCAAACCATTGACAAAATGAAAAGACAACCTACTGAATGGGAGAAAATATTTGCAAATAATATGACTGATAAGGGCTTAATATCCAACATATATAAACAGCTTATGTAACTCAACATCAAAAAAACAAACACCCAATTAAAAAATGGGCAGAAGAACTGAATAGACATTTTTCCAAAAAGGAAATGCAGGTGGCCAATGGGCACATGAAAAGATGCTCAACATCACTAATCATCAGGGAAATGCCAATCAAAACCACAATGAGATATCACCTCACACCTGTCAGAATGGCTATCATCAAAAAGAACATAAATAACAAATGTTAGTGAGTATATGGAGAAAAGGGAGCTCTAGTACACTGTTGGTGGGAAAGTAAATTGGTGCAGCACTGTGGAAAACATTATGGAGGTTTCTCAAAACACTGAACATAGAACTACAATATGACCCAGCAATTCCACTCCTGGGTATATATCCGAAAGAAACAAAAGCACCAATTCAAAAAGATAAATGCACCCCAATATTTATAGTAGCATTCTTTACAATAGCCAAGGTACGGAAGCAACCTAAGTGTCCATCAACAGATGAATGGATAAAGAAGATGTGGATATATATATATACACAATGGAATACTAAGCCGTAAAAAATAATAAAATTTTGCTATTTGCAGCAACATGGATGGACTTGGAGGGCATTATGCTAAGTGAAATAAGTTAGCAAAAGACAAATACTATATGATATCACTTACATGTGGAATCTAAAAAATACAACAAACTAGTGAATATAACAAAAAAGAAGCAGACTCACAGATACAGAGAACAAACTAGTGGTTACCAGTGGGGAAAGGGAAGCGGGGACAGGCAAGAGGTAGGGGATTAAGAGGTACAAACTACTAGGTATAAAATAAGCCATAAGTATATATTGTACAACATGGAGAATATAGCCAGTATTTTATAATAACTATAACTGGAGTAGAACCTTTAAAAATTGTGAATCACTATACTGTACACCCGTAACTCATATAATATTGTATATCAACTACATTTCAATTAAAAAAATAGGAGAGAAAAAGATTTTGGCAGGCAGGTACAGAGATCTACTTGTCTTGTGGCACCTTGCTTGTAAGTTCCCTTGCTTATTAAACATGCCACCTACCAATCTGGAGAGGCCTGCCTCTTTCCACGGTCTTTCCTTGCCCTCTGTGTATAGGGACCAGTTCCAGATTTCACCAGGAAGCTCCCATGGTATTGAATCAATAGCCTGGAGACGAATTAGCCAAGACACTTGTTTAAACTGCAGATTCCTGAACTCTAAACTCCAGTCCTAACCCCAGAGAGTCTAAATCAGTCTGTTTAAAAAGGACTCAGGAATTTGAATATTTGGCAATCTCAGATCACACTTCAAAAAACCATAGCAAAACAAACAAAAAAATAGCAAAAAAAAACCATAGAGTGGACTGAGCTCTGGAGTCAGATGGATCTGTCTTTGAATCATTATTAGCTGAACAGTCTCAGGAAGGTTACTTCTCTGAGAATCAGTACTCTTATGTACAAGGACATTTGCTTGTCAGGATGTGAGGATGACAAGAATGCATATAGAATGCCCCAGACAGTGCCTGGAATGTAGCATGTGCTTGATAAATAGTGGCTGCCATTCCAGTTATGATTGTGTAAGCCACTAACCGTAATGTTTAGAAATGGACCTCCAACATAACTTTATGAAAGTTTATGAAAGGCCACATAAACTCTGAGGTCTCTGTATGATTAACTGGTGAATCTGACCTTGTGAATGCATTTGATTGGACTTTTTTTTTTCCTTTGGCAAGTAACAGAAATGAACTAGTATAAACAAGACAAAAGAAAATGAGCCACATTTATTATAAGGATACTGGCTGTTGTCTGGAATGCATGGATAGGAATTTAGTTGCTGAATACTTGGTAGATCTGGGAGGATGAGAGCCTGTGCTGGAGGTGCCTCCTTTCGTCTCGACTTGCTTTTGAGAAGCTGCTTCATTCTCCCTCCTCTCTGTAGACTGCTTCCTGCTTTGAATGTGAACCTGAGGCTCAGGATGCTGTGGGAGCCAGACGCTCTTGCTGGCAGCCAGGAAGTGACAAGCATGAAGATAAAGCCAAGGAGCGGGGGGCAGAGGAGGGAAAACAGAGAGCAGGCATCCCTGGCAGCCTGGTCCAGCTGCCGAACTGGCCCTGTACTGCCCGCGCTGGACTTCCTGTGATGGGAGGGAAATAAACCCTCTGTTTAAGCCACCAAAAAGCAGGATTTTCTGCTACCTATGGCTGAGCACTCGCCTTACTGGGATGGAGGTTTGGGTACTTAGAGTCTTGTCACAGTTATTCACAAATGGCCCTGGCACAGTTGTATTTGTTCTCCTCTGGCCACATGTTTCAGGGAAATTGTGCCAGATTCTAACTCGATTTGCTTGTAGTGTTTGACTGGAATCTCCAGGGGGCACGTGCAGTCTGGCCTCTGTTAACTGATTCTTTGTGTGGTATGCAGTCAGCTCCCAGAGGTGGGCCTACTTCTCCTCCCTGTCATGACCAAGAGGCAGCACAGAACTTTCACCAACAGCAGTATGTGTTTCTTAAACTGTGTCCTGTCCAGGGTCTCACTTCCTGGTGGGCTTCCCGAGACATCTGCCAAGTCTGGTTTCACTAAGGACTTAAAACCCTTCAGGGAACCATTTTCACCCTGCCTGGTTAGCTTTTCTGTTTTACGTAGCCTGGGGCACTGGTTGAGCCGAGGTAACCCAAACACTGCAGAGGAGGTGTACTGGGGAGATGACACTGGGTTTAGGTGTCCCACTGTTGTATTTATATCATTTGTTAAACACAAATTATTTCCATCCCACCTTGATGGTGGGTGTCACTTCTTGCATAGACAGTCGTGTTCGCCTACTCACTGATGTCCTTGTCACCAATTTCCCCCTTCCCAAGCCATCCTGTTTACTATAACCAGGGTAGCCTTTCTGAAGGATCTGGCAGAGGAGCACTCAAATTCCTGGACATGGATTGGCTCACATTAGTAATAGGTAGGACTATGCCTGCCAATATGCTCCTTGGTCCTGTGTCCTGTCCCAGCTGGTGAGCTGAGCAGGAGGCTGCCTTCCCTGTTTGGGCGTAGCCACCTTACTCTTTCTCTTCCTCTGAAGTCTCTGCAGGGCTGTCAGTGTCACTTGGTCCCTACCTTGCTGGAAGAGACCTGGAAAGGCCAGCCCTGTGTTAAGCCTAAACTGTGTGCTTTAGCCCAGTATAATAAAAATCTCTGCAGTGGAATGAGGAGCACAAGTCCAGCCCATACTAATCAAATGGGTCATGTTTCCCATTTTCTCTTGTCTCGTGGGAGTTTATCTCCATCAAAAACATCCCATGGAAGAGAATCCAAAACAGGATTCAGGTACCCTGAGTCCTCTAGTCAAGTAACAGTTACTAATACTCCAAAGCCCTTCTAAGCCTTACAGCTTATTATTATAACTAATATTACAAATTATTATTATGCCATCTTATTATTACCTTGATTCTCTCTGTCTAGAGAAGGGGTTACAAATCTAAATTTGTAGCCTTTGGAAGCCAGGCAGGTAACATGAATGAACAAAGCAAACCATCATGTGTCTCCCCCCTATCTCTTGTTCTTCTGTCTGTGACAGACACATGGGTTCAGAGAAACATTTCTCTCAACTACATGAAAAACAAGGTCAGGTTCAATGACAAATGGCAGCTGAGACTCATCTTGGCCTTGGAAAGACCGTAGGGAATTTCAGGGACTGTGGCAACTGAAAAGTGAGTGCTCTGTGTGGGGAAGCTGACTGCTACTCATATCCAACTGATCTAAGTCCATGTGGGTATACAGGCCTACTGTCACCAGCAGTTCTATATTAAAAAAAAACTCCAGATTTCAGATTTTTGGGGGGAAGGGAGAAATTCCTCAATTTTAAATATTATCTCAATGTTTTAAAAAACAAACAGTGTGTGGGTCAATTAAAAATGTCTGGGAGCCACCATATTTTGCCCTTTGGCTCAGAAGATGAAGCTCGGACCACTTTGCTTGACACATAAACTTCTTCATGAATCTACCTGTGCCACCTCTTGCTTCATTTCCTACCTCTCTCTAGACATTCTGTAGCCGCTCAGTGCTACATTTCGTACTTTCACCTTTTCTGGCCCCATGCTTTTGCATGTGCTGTTCGTTGGACTGTCCTTCCCTGGCTGATTAATTTTGTAAATAGTTCATTCTTACATATCCACATCAAAACCATCTCCTGTTTCAAGTCTTTTGTAACCTCCCTGCCACCTCCCAACCAGGCAGAGATACAGTGTCTCTTTTCTCTGGGTTTTCTGAGCAAAGTACACAGTCTTCTTACAGAACTTAACAGAATCTCTTGTAATGATCAGGTGCATGCTCGTCTTCCCTGCTCATCACTGAGGCTGTGCCTATGCGTCCCCAGCACTCGGCACAGTGTTTGGCCCAGGGTCAGTGCTCAGTGACTACTGTGTGAATAGATGAATAAACAAATTCACTATGCACTACACTTATGTTAATTTTCTTGCAAGATGCCTTCACATTTGTTGCAATAAAATATTTGTGCATGTGTGACATTAGTTATCACTTTACAGTGCCCACTTTGAATGGGTAAAACATAACTAACTTGTCTTAGGAGTATTTATATGTTGCTGACCTCTCAAGGTGGTACTGCTCTTTTCCAAAGGAAGACATCTGAAGTGGTATCCTTACTCCGGAGCTAAAACATTAAAATTTAATGGAATAGCTTCATGCTTTGTTAAGAGCTTATCTGATCAAGAAGGGATAAGAAAGGGAGGAGGGATGATATGGGGACTTTTTTTTTTTTACACCATTCTTTTTCCAATGCTATGGCAGGATTAACAGGAGAGTTAAAACAAGGATGAATATGTATGCTGTATCCACTGACAAAGCAGTAAAAAGTAGTTAGCTGTGAAATTCCATTCGTATTTGTTTACTATTCTAAGTACACTTCCAACCCCTCCCTCTGGCCACCCATGCCACTTGGCATTTTTCTCATCTGACAGCTTGGAGGTAGGAATTTTGTAAATGTCTCTCTTGGGGTTAGTTTTCAAAGAAAAGGAAAGCATGCTAAGTGCAATGGCTAAATTGTAAATTTCATCAAACTTGTAACTTAAATAAGACCCCAATAATAATAGGCTGAAATCTTGTCAGGCTGTGTTGGGTCTGCTTTGTTTTACATGGATTATGACAGTGGAACCACAAAACATAGCCTTTTGAGTGCTTTTACCCATTAGCTTCATCAGGTAATTGCCGTCTTGTAGTCATCAATAACAATGAAGCTTGACACCTTGGGAAGGAGAAGTGAATCTTTCCCCTTACAGATCTGGCAGGAAAGAAAAGTGCCTTGATGAATGTACTGCGGGCATATGAGTGTTCAGAGCCCAGAGAAAGGAAGTAAGATGAGTGCACAATGGAGTAGCTTTGACTTGCTTACATTAAGAACACTCGTTTCATTTCTCCATGGTCCTCTTGACTTGTTCAGCATCCAATAGGATCTCAGTAGGCTCCCTGCTGGTCATCTCTGCATGAGTATTCTTCAGAAAATGCTATTTCTTGAAAATGTAAATTAAAAAAAAAAAAAAAACTGGTGGTAAGAGTGGGAAAACAAATAGCAAGAGATGGCTTCCTAACTCCAGTTTGTTTAAACAGAGGGAAAAAACACAAAGCAATGAGAAGGTACAGAAGAAAAAAAATCCCATATATCTGAAACCAAGAATTTTTCCCCCAAATCATTTATTGTGAAAAATTTTGTGTTCTTGGTTGACCCTCATCTTGGAAAGGTCACAATTTTCTTGGGTTAGAAATATTTATTAGTATCTCTGGAATGAACAGTATGGAAATCTTTTGCTCTAAGAAAAGTTTCTGGTCAGTAAAAAGAGTCAAATGTATATCTAGATTAACTTTACATCAAAAATGTTGACTTTGGGAGATTAAATTGCCAGATACATTTTCTCTTGTGTGAGATAAATTGTTGGGAGCTTTCTTGGTATTATTAAAATGTACATTTTTACTGTCGGTTCAGAATTTACTGAAGGAAACATAAGAATTTGAGTTACCTCTTAAAATTAGTTTAGGCTGGTTTGGAAGGGACACATTTTGGAGAAAGGAGGTCATACTTAAAGCCATTTTAGTAGTTCTTATCTTTAGCTACACATATTATTCTTCAAGGCTGTGAAGGGTTATGGACAGTGGATGCATATGAGAATTCCCTGGGGAACTTTAAACTGTACTAATGCCCAGGCTTCCCCCAGATATTCAAATTTAATTGATCGTGATGGAGAAAATGGAAGGGGCATTCGAGCGTGTGTGTGTGTGTGTGTGTGTGTGTGTGTGTGTGTGTGTATGTGTGTGTGTGTATCTGCATGTTTAACATTCCCCCAAGTGATTCTAATGTGTTCAGAGTTGAGAACCACTGGAATCATGAAGATGGGATGATCTGCTGTTATGGATTAAACTATGTTCCCTCGAAAGATTTGTGGAAGTCCTAATTCCTGGTATTTGTGAATATGATCTTGTTTGGAAATAGGGTCTTTACAGATGTAGTTCATATATATACGTATATATTATATATATATATTTCATTGAAGTAGATTTACAATGTATTAATTTCTGCTATACAGCAAAGTGATTCAGTTTTATGTATACATATATATATTCTTTTCCATTATGGTTTATTAAATATTAAATATAGTTTCCTGTGCTATACAGTAGGACCTTGTTGTTTATCCATTCAATATGTGATAGTTGCATCTGCTACTCCCAAACTTCCAATCCATCCTTCCCCCACTCCCCCTCCCTCTTGGAAACCACAAGTCTGTTCTCTATATCTACGAGTCTGTTTCTGTTTCATAGATAAATTCATTTGTGTCATATTTTAGATTCGACACATAAGTGATATCATATAGTATTTGTCTTTTTCTGACTTGCTTCACTTATTATAATAATCTCTAGGTCCATCCATATTGCTGCAAATGGCCTTATTTCATTGTTTTTTATGGCTGAGTACTATTCTATTGTATATATGTACCACATCTTTTCTTTTTCTTTTTAACATCTTTATTGGAATATAATTGCTTTACACTGTTGTGTTAGTTTCTGTTGTATAACAAAGTGAATCAGCTATACATATACATATGTTCCCATACCCGCTCCCTCTTGCCTCTCCCTCCCACCCCTCTAGGTGGACACAAAGCACCAAGCTGATCTCCCTGTACTAAGTGGCTGCTTCCCCCTAGCTATTTTACATGTGGTAGTGTATATATGTCCATGCCACTCTCTCACTTTGTCCCAGGTTACCCTTCCCCCTCCCCGTATCCTCAAGTCCATTCTCTATGTCTGCGTCTTTATTCCTGTCCTGCCCCTAGGTTCCTTAGAACCATTTTTTTTTTTTTTTTTTTAGATTCCACATATATATGTGTTAGCATACGGTATTTGTTTTTCTCTTTCTGACTTCACTCTGTATGACAGACTCTTGGTCCATCCACCTCACTACAAATAACTCAATTTCGTTTCTTTTTATGGCTGAGTAATATTCCATTGTATATATGTGCCACATCTTCTTTATCATTTCATCTGTTGATGGACACTTATGTTGCTTCCATGTCCTGGCTGTTGTAAACAGTGCTGCAATGAACATTGTGGTACATGACTCTTTTTGAATTATGGTTTTCTCAGGGTATATGCTCAGTAGTGGGATTGCTGAGTTGTATGGTAGTTCTATTTTTAGTTTTTTAAGGAACCTCCATACTGTTCTGCATAGTGGCTGTATCAATTTACATTCCCATGACCACATCTTTATCCATTCTTCAGATGTAATTATTAAGTTAAAATGAGGTCAGACTGGATTAGGGTTGGCCCTAAATCCAATATGACTGATTTCCTTATTAGAAGAGGAGAGCCACAAGGAGACATAGACACACAGGAAAGATGATCATGTGAAGACAGAGGCACAAACTGGAGTTATGCTGCCATAAACCAAGGAATACCAAGGATTTCCGGCCAACACCAGAAGCTAGAAGACACAAGAAAGGATTATTCCTTGTAGCCTTTGGAGGGAAGATTTCAAACTTCTGGCCTCCTCCACAACTGTGAGACAATACATTCCTGTCGTTTTAAGACACCTAGTTTGTGGTGATTTGTTATGGTAGCCCTAGGAAACCGGTATATCTGTTGCTCTCCATCATTTAGAAGTATGGCATGAACTTGTAGGAAAGATACTGAAAGGAGATTCATTTTAATAAGATTTGTTAGATCCTCAAAGAGATTCCAGAAAGAGATTTTGGGCTGTTGGCTATTAAAATAATGTGACCAACCATATCAGTTTTCCTAGGACTAAGGGAGTTTTGGGGACGTGGAACTTTCAGTGAGTGTGAAATTTAGGAAAGTCCCAGGAAATCCAGGACAAATTGTTCACCCCAGGATGGAGGCTTGTCAAAGCAGATTGTCAGAGAGTCCTGAATGACAGTAGCTAAATCAATGTGGTTCTCTAAATTTGGAAAGAACTTAAGTAAAAGTGTGTTAAAACGAATGGTTCTGAACTACTCTTGGCTTTGGCTTTTTATTGGATTTGTGTGTTGAAAGCCAAAATGTTGTTTTTAGACTTCTGAAACAGGAAGATTAGCAAATAATCAGATCTCTTTTACCCAATGAACCTGTTGTTTCCTGTCTATCATGGAAATCAGGAATCAGATATGGTTTCAGGGGAAGCCTGATGATATGAGTCTGGCCAGATGAACTCCTTTCAAGAAACACAAGGTCATCTCAGAGGAAGCAGGATTTCTATTCCATGACTGAGAAGTGATGGAAGCCAGGACCCAAGGTGACTGAGAGTACCTACCACTCAGGGAATCCTGGAGATGAGCCACTTCTTGTCAAGTCTCATCAGAGAGCCATTCTGATGCATTTTACTGCCTGATGACAAAACTGTTATGTCACAGGAGCCAAACCACCTGGTTGAGTTCTAAGATCCACTCTCCTCATATTGAATTTGGTTATGGGATGAGTCGTGTTACACTTGTGCTTCCTAGTGTCTGTCAGTCATGACAATACTCGTAAGAATGTGCTAGGTTGGAACTATGATTCTTGAAAGAAAACAAATGACTGTGGTGTCTGTGGAAGAAAGGCTTCATCTTTGATATAATAGGTCATTCATTCTCTCTGATGGAAAGTGCAAACTTTTCTTTAGTTAGCAAGTATTTTCTAAAAGCAAGTACCCCACGCATTTAGGAAGAAATTCTAATTAAATATCTGGTCCAATTGGATTGTTGCCAAGAGGCAAAAGGTTTGCTTTCAAGGACACTGAAATTTCAAGTGCTGCCTTGGGGGAAATAGTGATATCACGCTGCATATGCAGGAGTAACTGTGGGGACCCGAATAGGACAAAATCCATCCTGTTTTTAACGTTCCATATTCCATATTTTTGTTGTTCAACATGGACACTCACTGGAGAATGTCATTTTGAAGAGCTATCACAGAGCATTTCATAGGCTCTTTGTAGAGACTAATATTTTTGGTTAAAAGTACTAAATTTGGTTAGGAGTGGGCGGAGGCATTCTTGGGGACCAATATTTGTCTTTATTCTTTGTGTGACTTTTCTATTCCTAGTCATCTTCTCCTTCTCAGATAAAATCAGAATAAAAGGATTGACTCAGCCCGTTTATTTTCAGGATATTCTGAAAATTGACTAATAACTATAAAGCACTTTTCAATTTAAAAACAAAAAACATTATTAATAAAGAATAGCATTATTAGCTGGCAGCATGTAACCTTAAGGCTCCCAGCCACCGTGCTAGAAGCTGCACTGATATTTACAATCCTGCCAGTTGTTCTCTTTTCTGTAACATGTATTCCAGATTATGAATCTCTTCCTCACATAACAGAGGCATCTTTATCTTGGTCCTTTTTGGCCACAGTGGTTTTGGCCACAGTGGTTTTGGCCACAGTGGTAAATGGGGATGTACTGACTGTCAGCCTGACACCTTCATTAACATTCTGCTGACCTCTGCTTCTAAGAAAGAATACCTGGTGCTATGTCAAAAGGTTACAGAATGTTTTTCAAAGCCGTTCCTTTTTCTGGGCAAGGGATGGTGGTAGAGACAATATTTATACCTTTGATTTTCTGATTTCCACGTCATAACCAAAGCTGCCAAAGTTACTGAGTTTTAGATTCCACTTGAACTTGGCTTTGTGCAATGCAAGAAAACCTCTCTATTTAAAAACCACTGCCACAAAGTAATAGATAAGTCTCAGGCAGATAATCCTCCCCTAGCACACAACTTAATAAATAAACCATGCAACCCTCTGCATACCACACTGATTTTCCTAAGAAATCCGTTCTATTCAGTCTTTTAATTTCCCCAGTGTTCACAGTCATGCTGGCATTTTCAGCAGATAAGCCCACACACTTTTTCCTTAGGGAAAAAAAAAAAAGTTTTGACTAAAACAAAATGTGTTCTGTGCTAAATCATTATTTTCAAGCAGTGCCTTTTGTTTTCTTGTTTTTCATATTTTCAAAGGGATGAATCTTAATCCTGTGAAGAGCATGGCTGCTGATCATGCCAAAACTGGATCTGCCTTAATGTGAACAACTTCTTTCTCCCCCTAACACTGATGTCAGGCATTGAACACTGCCCAAGAGGATTTGGGAAACCCTAAGTCTCCAAAGCAGAAATAAAGGGAAAGTCTTGTCCAAGATTACTTTAGTAACATGCAGTTACTTGTAATATTAATTTGCATAATGCCCTCCCTTTTAGCAGCGACTTCACTGCTAAAACCAAATGGTATTATGAAAGAAAAAAAAAAGTTTCCAGTTGCCTGAGCTCAGAGACTAACACAGGAATGATGCCCTTGTAACAAAAAGCATAACATCCCTTGTTGGCAGAGCCTCTTGAAGGCCTGGTCTGGGCACAATTCTTTTGCGCATTCTTTTTACTTTCAGTGGTTGGGATTGAGTTCTTAAAACTGGTCTTGCCAATGACAACCAAAGTTACTTGCCAGAGCAGAAAGCAAAAAAGAAACAAAAAATCTTAAATTATGCATTATCTTTAGAATGGGCCTGAGGTTGGGGTCTGGCCTGTGGGCATCAGCGGAAGAAATTAGAGGAGGTGGAAATTTTCATATGAAAAAAAAAAGGCTCAGCAATTTCTTTTAATGTTAAACCCTATAGCTATCCTGCGACTCAGCAAGTCTGCTTCTAGATATTTACTTAGGAGAAATAAAGCATATGTTTACCAAAACACTTGTACAAATATGTCCAGAGCAGCTTATTTATCACGGCCTCAAACTGTAAACGACCCAAATGTCCATTACCAAGAGGGTGAAAAAACAAACTGTTATATACTCACATAATAACCAATAAAATACAGACATGGATGAACCTTGAAAACATTGAGTGAAAGAAGCCAGATACTAAATAGTACATACTGTCTGATTCCACTTACATGAAGCTCTAGAACAAGCAAGACTAATCTATGGTAATAGATATTAGAACCAGGGTTGCCTCCGGGTGTTTGTGGTGGGATTCACTGGAGAGGGCATGAGGGACCTTTTTGTGGTGATGGAAATATTTTATATCTTAACCAGCATTATGGTTACATGGATATATACATGTATCAAAACTCATCAAGTATACTCTTAAAAATCTGTGTGTTTTGTTATATATAAAAATCATCTCAGAGCTGTGACAGGGCGAGAGAGTGTCATGGACATACACACACTAACAAACGTAAGGTAGATAGCTAGTGGGAAGCAGCCGCATGGCACAGGGATATCGGCTCGGTGCTTTGTGACCACCTGGAGGGGTGGGATAAGGAGGGTGGGAGGGAGGGAGACGCAAGAGGGAAGAGATATGGGAACATATGTATATGTATAACTGATTCACTTTGTTATAAAGCAGAAACTAACACACCATTGTAAAGCAATTATACCCCAATAAAGATGTTAAAAAAGAAATCATCTCAGTTTGAAAAGAGGAAAAGAAAACAAAGAAAAAAATAGTTCAGATTTTCTCTTGTTCAAGTTCCTTATTGATTAATATGGCAGCAGTCAGCTCATTAGTGGATCATTGCAGCGTGGAAAAAAAATTTTCTCAACCTAATGGTTTGTTTAACTGCGCTCACCAGGAACTCTTAATCCATCAAAAGGATTTTAAAGACCCTAATAATTAGTTTTAGCACTGTGAGAGGACACACAGACACAATACATCTTCTTGCCAGGATTGACAGATGCTATTTTGATAAGCACAGGAACCATCAGTTCAAGTTATCAGTCATTAGACCAAGAGTTTAGATGAGTAGAATGTTTTTATTTGTTGAGAGTTGATAGGCTGACAATTTTACACACATGTTTTCTTTCACTCTTTACTTGCCACTACTCCTGTATCTAAAATTATGGAAGGGTTAGATGTGTCCCCACTATCCTGGGCATTTTGCTTCTGAAAGTCATGCCTGAAAATTCAATTGCAGGTGCTTTGGCTGGTAGGAATTACACAGGCATTTGGTCCCACCTTGAACAGGTGTCCTCTTAGAGTCATGGGAATTAAGTAAATTAGGAATTTACTTAACCAGAGATGCAAGCAAGCTCCAGTTGCATTAAATTCCAGATTTGTGAATCTAGGAGTCTCAGGAAACTAAGAGAACACTTGAAGATTCATATATGTTCTATGAGCATCAGCTCTAACAAATACGAGCACCTTCTCTTTAGTACTTAACAGTGTTCAAATTCCCTATTTAATATTTGGCCACAGTTGTCACTGAAATAAAGTTATATATTTCGGGACTCTATTGGATGCTGGAAGATTTTCTAGGTTATTTTCTTTCTTGTTTATTTCATAAAAGCACTCATTAATCTGTTCAGGAGTTTCATTTGGAATTGCAGGCATGAGTTGAAAGCCAGATGTAAACTAAATTACAACATGCATAAGGGACCCCTTACAGATGGAAAGTGCATATTTCCGCTGACCTACTCCTCAGGTAACAATTGGGTTGGAGTAAAATATTTATTGTAGACTATGTAATTGCCATTTTATTATTATTTTTTTAACGCTTCAAAATTGTAATCAAACAGCATTGATGGGAGTGAGTAGCAGAGAAAGAGGAAGGGGAAGGAAAATTTGATCCAGAAACCAGTTCATCGAGAAACATGTAGGAAGCTTGTGGGAACTCAGATGAGCTCTCCTTGCTGGGGTAGGTGGGTAGAGCAAGGAGGAGAGAAGTGAAGACACAGGAGTCTACGCTAATTGGAACACACACAAGAGCAGTTGATGGGATAAGCAGAGGCCAGTCTGCAGCCTCAGAAACACCAGCAGTGCCCTAATAATTATAAAATGGAAACGTTGTGATGATTGGTTGTACAACCAACTTAAAATTTCAGGTCATTCAATATTTTTAGCAGTAATTCTAGGAGACTAAAAGAATTGGGATTGATGTATATACACTAACTAATATGTATAAAATAGATAACTAATGAGACCTGATGTATAGCACCGGGAACTCCACTTCTCTATACAGTAGAAACTAACACAACATTGTAAAAAAACTACACCACAATTTTAAAAAAAAGCTATATTTTAAAACATTTGAATAAGTAACTCCTAAAGCTTAAAACATGACGTCTTATATAATAATTCACAATAGAATTAAAAGGGAGTTTATGACTTTCCTGATTGGAACTGGCCTGCATTTTGTTACATACTGACACTTGTTTTTATTACAAGGCCAGGTTAGAAATAATAAAATACCTGTTAGGAATTTTAACATTATGAAAACAAGGCAATAAAACAATTTAGTGAAGTTGACAGATTTAAAAATGCGTAGTTTATTTTGTTAAGATGCAGGTTATCCAAGAGTAACAGCATTCAACACTACAACAAGTAAGTGAGTGGGGAATGCGTTGGTATGTGTGTGTATGTGCTGAACATTTTTTTAAGCAAAATATTTAGTATAGCAGAAATGATTTACCAAACATTTGAAAAACAGATAGTTCCTATCTTATTAAAAAAGTTTCTTTAAAAATAAATAAAAAGGGCTTCCCTGGTGGCACAGTGGTTAAGAATCTGCCTGCCAATGCAGGGGACACAGGTTCAAGCCCTGGTCTGGGACGATCCCACGTGCCATGGAGCAACTAAGCCCGTGCACCACAACTACTGAGCCTGCGCTCTAGAGCCCGCAAGCCGCAACTACTGAGCCCAAGTGCCACATCTACTGAAGCCCGTGCACCTAGAGCCCATGCTCCACAACAAGAGAAGCCACCGCAATGAGAAGCCTGCACACTGCAACGAAGGGTAGCCCACACTCGCCACTAGAGAAAGCCCACGTGCAGCAACGAAGACCCAACACAGCCAAAAATAAAAACAAATAAATAAATTAATTTATATATAGGAAAATGCACTAATGTGAAGTATATAGTTTGATGGCTGTTTTGCATAAATAAATAATTATATATATTCATCACCCCAAAAAATTCCTTCTTTTTTTTTAATAGTCCAAACCTCTTTACAGTCAAAAGTTACTCCCATTCTGATTTCTATCACCATAGATTAATTTCGCCTTTACTTGAGCTTCTTAAGGATGGAATCACTCAGTTTGTGCTGCTCTGAGTCTGATTTCTTTTGCTCAATATAATGCTTTCAGAATTCATCCATATTGTTGCATCAGTGATTTTTTTTCTTTTTTACTGCTATGTGTTATTTTGTTCTGCTGAAATTTGTTTATCCATTCTCTAGTTGAAAATTTGGGTGGTTTTTGCTTTGGAACTATGGGGAATGGAGCCGTTATAAACACAGTGGTTGTGAATCTTTTGGGGACATATGCACTCGTTTCCAAGTCCCACCCTAGGGATGGTGATTCAGTAGTTCTTTAGCCTCTCTTTCAATCCTCCCCCACTCCCCATGCCCCCTCTCCCTTGCGATTCTGGTTATTGGTCAGGTTTGGGAAGTTTCACCCAAGACGGCAGGTGCTAAACATGAATATAATTCAGGGAATCAAATTACGATCTTGAAAATCAAAAGTCCACTTAAAATTTGATTGTGCAAGCTGAGAGGCTTTATTTTATTTTAATGACAAGCCTTGGATAGCTCTTTGGCCAGTTGTTCTGAGGTGGAATTCAATTTGCCCTTTGCCCTGTATTATAGAGCACTAATCTGGGTTCTGCGGGCCCAGTCTGCTATAAGGAGGAAGGGGGACTTGTTTTGCTTCCTGCTAGGAATGGGAGTGCCTTGAGTGTTTGTCTTCTTTCCCATGCAAAACTCAGATGATCCTTCTAGCTTTGGTAAATAGTCACTGACACTCCTGACTGAGGGAGCTACAGACTCAAGCAGTTTCTATGCCTCTTGAGGCTGCTAAGAACGCTGTGTCATATTTGTTTTCTTAAGAAGTGGCCTCCCAAGATGTGAATCCTCAAGGCCCCTGTTTCCCCTGTCTTGTGGGTAAAACTAGGTTTTATCTTTTTTTTCTAATGCTGTGGCTCTATCATCACCAAGGCTCCTTCCAGGTCTGGGCCAGCCAGTGCTCAAAAAAAGTTCTGGGCAGCCTGATTCTGCTGCCCCCAGATCAAGCCCCGTTCCAAAGAGGAACACAGCCAGCTCTACACCTAGAGATACTTTCCAGTTGCTCTCACCTTTGGTAAAACCTCAGCTCCTTAAATAGCTTCTCTTTTGTTTTCCCTGATCAAAGAACTACTTTGTGTACCTCAGACTATATTTCATTGTCACCTGCATTTTCTTGGGTTGTGGAAAACAATTCTGCTTCAATTAAGGAAATAAATAGAGATTTCTAGGTTTTTCTAATTTTCTTTTATCTACTCAGTGTTCTGAGAGATAACAAGTTCTTTCATTTTGAAAAAACACTAAAGTTTCTCTGAAATTCTTTATCCTTCCAAGTATGATTTTCAGATAAATTGATGTATTCAATTTTCTCCTGTCCAGATGGTCACATTCAAAACTACAATGCCATTCCTCTTGGAGATAAAACAGAAGGTTTTCATAAGTGAAGTGGTTCCACTTTTATGAAGTGGTCCTTTTCAATCAATTGAATCAGTAGCCACAGCTTGAGACCCGACCTAGGTAAAATTGTAAAGTGGCTGGTGTCCACTACTTTTTGATTCAATGTGTATTTTTCCTCCTTGAAAAGCTAACTCATGCCCACAAAATGATCTGACACTTATTAAGATGCAAATGTCTGTGCATCTTAACATAACAGTCTTCATGGGGCAATTTACATTTTAACATCCATCATACCAGAAGATCAGTAGTAGAATGTTGGTTATCAGCCAGCATGAGTGTTCCTAGGGCAACAGGAGCTCTAGTCCCTAAAATGCATAACTGTTGGAACTATGAGGTTTCTGAGGTCTACCTGCTTAGTTTGGATTCCGTAAGACATTCCAGGTGTTTTGGATTTTGAAGACTGAGGCATATATTCTATGATCACCCTTTGTAGACAGAATCTATTTCGAGAGTTGGTTTGTTTTCCTTGATGTTCATTGTTCGTCTCTTGCAGATAACTGCCATATGCAATATTTTTACAGGCATGGAAGAAAACACAGTCCTAAATCTCTAATGGATCCCAGTACAGATACATTGGAAATAAGAATGAGGCTCTTGCCAGACTTGGGCTTCAGTCCTCGCTCCTTAGTTGAGGAGTTGACAGTTGTAATGGATGGTAAGAGACAAGGTAATATTCAAGGAGCCAATTCTGGTTTCATTTTGTGCTTCATTGCTCATCTTGATTCTGTGCTGCCAGAAGTGAGGTGCCTCAATATCCCTCCCACATGAGGATTACATTCTGTTTGCCATTTCTATAGAACCCATCCTTTTAAGAAGATTTACACCCCTCATTTCACATTTCAGGCCATGCTACAGAAAAGTCATTAGTGTTCCTAATTTGTGGATGGGGAATCTGAGATATTCTATTTTGGGGTCTAGTATGTTTCCCTTAACTATGTGTTTCTTTTCAAATTAGGGTACATGTACATTTTTAAAAATTATTACCATTAGTGGTTAACGTTGTATAGTACTTTAAACTTTCCAAATCATTTCTATATTGATTGTCTGTTGATCCCTCCAGATGGAAGAAATGAGTTTGCACAAGGATCATAATGTTAGAAGATGCTATCTGGCTGTTAAATAAAATAAAACAAGGAAAGGAGAGAAAGAGAGGCTGATTGTTTCCAGAGGTAGTTAAGTAGAGCAAAGTGAAAAGTGGGCTAGGGCTGAATATTAACCACAAGAGCTATTATAGATTGAGTGGTGTCTGTGTGCTGGGCACAGTGTGAAGCCCCACGTAGACTTTTTCCATTCATCTTAACAACAATCCTGTGTTGAAAATCCTATCATCCCTGTTGTATAGAGGAGGAATTTAGGCTGAGAGAAGTTAGAGAAGTCGCTCAAGGTTACACAGTTAATAAATGCTGGAGCCAGGATTGAAAGCCCAAGTTCTTAACCATCATGCTCTACTGCTTATATTATTTGAGTCCTGTAACAAACTCTACTTGGTCTTGCTCTTTGTTTACCAAGCACAGACTAGGCTAGCTGAGACGTATTTGTCATTACAAATTAATAAATTCCTTTTCTGATTTAATTTTAAAAAATGATAGCTGAACTTTACTGAGTGCTTAGTACGTGCCAAGCTTTGTTTTGAGCCCTTTGCATGTATTGACTCATTTAGTCATCATGACCATCTTTGAGGATGTTACTATTACTATCTCCATTTTACACACAAGGAAATATAGCCCAGAGAGGTTCAGTACTTGGCCCAAGGTAGCACAGCCAGCAGGTAGGGGAGCTGGAGTTTGAATCTAGGTAGACTGGCCTCAGTGTCTCAGCTCACAACCACTCTCCTATACTGGCTATAAGCGAGTGGGTGTTACGAACCTGGGTTATGCAAGTCCTTTTTAGAGAACAGTCTACTCATGGTGTGATGGCACATTTGGTGTCTGAGCCTGCAAGTCCAGTATTCAAACCCTGGGCCTGGAAATATTCATTAAACTAAAGAATGTCACCCTGTGAGGCTTCTAAGGAGACAGCCTGCTGGTTTCCCTGGAGATAACCCTGAACCCACAGTTGGCCATCTTTTAAAACACTACACACATGCTCTATGGGAGATAATGAATGAAAATTATGTACTGCAGATGTGGTGCTGTAGGGCCCCAGAAGGAAGTCAGCAGCAGGAGAGGTAGAGACAGCTTCACTTGGCTGGAGGTGTCTGAGTGGAAAGGGAAGGAATGAGGCATGAGGAGAGGATGAAGCAAAGGTGAATGGGGATGGGGGAGATGGATGTGAGAGAAGGGTCACCTCGCTTAAGAGCAGGGAGAACAGGTGAGCAGGTAAGGAGAGGCTGGATCATGGAGAGAGCTGAGAGTTCACAAGTGATGTTGGAGATCACAAGGTGCTAATGTCAAGATGAAAGGGGCGTTCAAGGGAGATGCTCTGGTGGGAAGGTCTGGAGGTGTGTTTTGGGAGAGCAAGTCATTTGCTTGAAGAGATGTTCAATGTAAGATGTAAGTTTAGAAACACGAGAATAGGAATGCAGGTTGAAATGCTGAACTGTCTTTATTTCATTTTATTTTCTCTTTGTCACATGGTTATGAATTTTCTGAGGTTAAACCAGTGTGGGAGAGGAAGGTCTGAAATAGAAACAGAGGTATCCTGAATGCCAAAGTAGGAAGAGCCACTTTCCCTACCTCCCTTTGGGAGGATTTCATTGGGTCTGTGTGCCCAGTGGGCACATCAAGCCTTGCTTTTATATGACAAACAAATGTTTGTACAGTAATTTAGTGTACCCTAATTTAGTTCTAATGGGCCACCAGCCCTTGACTTCTAGCTCTTCTTTATCACTCCCAGGGTTGCACTGAGAACTGCTCATAATGGATGGGGCATTCTCTGCCTCAGGGCTTCTGAAGGGAGACCACGGGAAGGATCTGCTCAGTGACAGTTTGAACTTGTGCTGTGGAGGAGGGGACAATGTCATTTTGTTTTTGAAATGGGTCCCAGGAACATAGTGCGCTTAACTCTCCTCTCAGTATCTGTTGCTGGCTGGCTGGGATGTGGAGTCTGCTCCTCTCTCCCACTCCTTCGTGTTCCTTCGGGCTTGTAGTCAGAGAATCAGGATCTTTCTGGAGAGACTATGCAGACCTGTTAGAACAGCCTTCTCCTGGTTTCACGCTGTCCTTTCACCTCTCTGACTGCCCCTTTGCAGTAGTTTTTTCCTGGCACCTCTATGTGTACGCATTCTAAATGCTGGCATTTATCTATCCAGGGTTCTAGCCTCAGCCATCTCCTCACCCCTTCCCACTCACACTCTCAGTGTGAACGCCTTTAGAACCATCCTTCACCCATGTGTCCATGGCTTTCATGGTTGTATCTCCCTCTTGTCCAGAATGCTCTTTTAAAGCATGGCGGAATAGGACTGGGGATCAGGAAAGCTGTTCCCAAGTCATCACAGGACAAGTCACCTTTGTTATTTTCAGGGCCAAAGACTGCAGCCCCAACTTTGCCTGAGCACTACAAAATAAATGGCCATGATTATTGGTGGTGGTAGTGGGTGGGGGTGGAATATGAGAAAATAGAGATAAATCAGTGTGAATCCATTTCCAACACTGGAAAGACAACAGCCAATGCCTGCCCTGCTCTTTGCAAAGGAGGCACATTGTGCTCAAATGGAACATATCTGAGTGTTCTTATCAGTACGTCCTTTGATAGAAATTAGATCAGTGGGCGATCTCACTGACTCTACCCTGTCCTGTAAAAGGGCCACTGTGACACAGACCAACCAATTAACAAAATGTTAGCTCTACAAATTCTTCAGTAAACATTTAATCTTCTTTCCTACAGCATTTGTAAACATCATTTATGAACTATAACATATATACACACATATATACACATATATACACATGTATACACACATAGATATATATATAATATAAGCTTGATGAATTTTTACCAAATAAACATACCAATATTACTATCACTCAGATTAAAAACTACATTATTACAACCCTATAAACTTCCCCCTTGCTCTCTCCCAGTCGTTACCCTTTCCCAAAAGGTAACCTATTCTGTCTTTAAATAAGATTTATGTTAGTGGATTCATAGAGCTTTTAATCTTTTGTGCCTGGATTCTGTCTTTCAACATTATGCTTTTAAGATTTTTATGTGTTGTTTTGAATAGCTGTAGTTAATTCATTTTTAGTCTGAATATAACACAATTTATTTATCCTGTTTGCTGTTGAGGGACATATGTACTGTTTTCAGTTTCTGGCTATTTCACATAATGTGCCATGAGCATCTGTGCAAGTGTCTGGTGCTCACAAGCACGTATTTCTGTGAGCTGTATAACTTGAAGTGAAAATGCTGGGTCAAAGGATGTGCATAACTTCAGACTGAGTGGATAATGACAAAATTTCCCAAAGTGGTTGCACAGTTTGCATCCATACCAGCAATGCTGGAGAGTTTTCATTATTCTATATCCCCACAAATACATGCTATTCTCTGTTTTGGAACAGCAGCAACTAATAGCCAATATAATGGTGTGTAATGATATACCACTGTGATTTTAAAGTGAATTTTCTTAATCACTAATGATGTTGAATGTATTTATCGTGGTCTGAGTGCGGGTTGGAAGAAGAATTTCCAGACATGAAGTATTTTAGAAAAGAGTGAGTTTCTTGAGAACAAAGAATAGAGTTAGTGAGGGGTGCTGCAAATACAGCGGGCCGACTTCCCGATCCTTTTTGTGAGCTAGTAGCCAACTTTTATAGCCTTAGGACAAAGAGAATTCCTGCTGGCAAGATGGCATTAGGTCATTCTTGTCAGGATGCTATGAGGTTACTACATGGTGATTATTTTGCTTAATACGGAGTCGGGGGGCTGTCCGGTTTAGATTAGGAGAGCCCATGGCAACAGTTGCAGTGGGGGCTTGGTTAATTCTGGAATTTTTGTCCTGTGTCCTTGATACAGTGTGTCCTTGATGTAGGGCTCAACAGTATTTCATAAGTTTATCAGTTATTTGGATGTCCTCTTTTATGCCTTTTGTCAATTATTTAAAACTGGTTGCTGAATGTAAAATGGATGGCTAGTGGGAAGCTATAGCACAGGGAGATCAGCTTGATGCTTTGTGATGACATAGAGGGGTGGGATAGGGAGGGTGGGAGGGAGACGCAAGAGGGAGGGGATATGGGGATATATGTATACGTATAGCTGATTCACTTTGTTGTACAGCAGAAACTAACACAACATTGTAAAGCAATTATACTCCAATAAAGATACAAAAAAATACAACTGGTTGCTGTTTTTTCCTATTGATTTACAGTGGTGCTTTATATATTTGAAATATAAGTCCTTTGTCTAATATATGGCTTGCAAACATCTTCTACTTTTCACTCCTAAAGTTGGCTTCTGATAAACAGAATAATGTAGTCTTTATGATCTTTCCCTCTAGGCTTATTGCTCTTTAGGCTCTGTTTAAGAAAGGTTATAAAGATACGTCTTATGCTATCATCTAGTTACCTTATATTTTTACCTTCTGAGTGGAAAGGGAAGGAATGAGGATCTAATTTGGATCTATTCTATCTGGAATTAACGTGTGTGTGTGTGTGTGTGTGTGTGTGTGTGTGTATCCTATGTGATAGAGATTAAGATTCATTTTTTAAAATATGGATGTCTCATTCACCCAAGAAATATTTAATGTAAAGATCATACTTTCCCATCACTCTACCAATGTCATTGTTCTTCAAGATTGCTGTGACTATTGTAGAGCCCTTGAATTTTCATATCAATTTTAGAATCACCTTGTCATTTTTCATTAAAAAATTTCAGGAGAACTTTGAATGGGATTGTATGAGATCTATAGGTCAATATGGAGGAAAACTGACATCTTTGCAACACTGAGTCTTCCATTACTTAATTAGGAAATTTCTCTCTACATCTTTAGTTTCTCTCAGTAATGCTTTTGTGCTTTCTATATTGAGTTTTGAACATCTTTCATTCGATTTATTTCTTTGTATTACTTTTCTAGGTATAAGTATCATTTAAAAATAGTGTCATGTTAAAAAGTTTCATTTTCAAATTCTTTTTGAATGATATGTAAAAATACAATTTGTTTTGGTATCTCAATGATTTTGCTAAATTCACTTATTAATTCTAATAGATCACATATATTCTTTTAGGTTTCTGTATTATTATGTAACCTGTGTCATCTTCCGTTCCTTTTTTTTTTTTTTTACATCTTTATTGGAGTGTAATTGCTTTACAATGGTGTGTTAGTTTCTGCTTCATAACAAAGTGAATCAGTTATACATATACATATGTTCCCATATCTCTTCCCTCTTGCGTCTCCCTCCCTCCCACCCTCCCTATCCCACCCCTCCAGGTGGTCACAAAGCACTGAGCTGATCTCCCTGTGCTATGCAGCTGCTTCCCACTAGCTATCTACCTTACGTTTGGTAGTGTATATATGTCCATGCCTCTCTCTCGCTTTGTCACAGCTCACCCTTCCCCCACCCCATATCCTCAAGTCCATTCTCTAGTAGGTCTGTGTCTTTATTCCTGTCTTACCCCTAGGTTCTTCATGACATTATTTTTCTTAAATTCCATAGATATGTGTTAGCATACGGTATTTGTCTTTCTCTTTCTGACGTACTTCACTCTGTATGACAGACTCTAGGTCTATCCACCTCATTACAAATAGCTCAATTTCGTTTCTTTTTATTCCATTGTATATATGTGCCACATCTTCTTTATCCATTCATCAGATGATGGACACTTACGTTGTTTCCATCTCCGGGCTATTGTAAATAGAGCTGCAATGAACATTTTGGTACATGACTCTTTTTGAATTATGGTTTTCTCAGGGTATATGCCCAGTAGTGGGATTCCTGGGTCATATGGTAGTTCTATTTGTAGTTTTTAAAGAAACCTCCATACTGTTCTTCACAGTGGCTGTATCAATTTACATTCCCACCAGCAGTGCAAGAAGGTTCCCTTTTCTCCATACCCTCTCCAGCATTTATTGTTTCTAGATTTTTTGATGATGGCCATTCTGACTGGTGTGAGATGATATCTCATTGTAGTTTTGATTTGCATTTCTCTAATGATTAATGATGTTGAGCATTCTTTCATGTGTTTGTTGGCAGTCTGTATATCTTCTTTGGAGAAATGTCTATTTAGATCTTCTGCCCATTTTTGGATTGGGTTGTTTGGTTTTTTGTTATTGAGCTGCATGAGCTGCTTATAAATTTTGGAGATTAATCCTTTGTCAGTTGCTTCATTCGCAAATATTTTCTCCCATTCTGAGGGTTGTCTTTTGGTCTTGTTTATGGTTTCCTTTGCTGTGCAAAAGCTTTTAAGTTTCATTAGGTCCCATTTGTTTATTTTTGTTTTTATTTCCATTTCTCTAGGAGGTGGGTCAAAAAGGATCTTGCTGTGATTTATGTCATAGAGTGTTCTGCCTATGTTTTCCTCTAAGAGTTTGATAGTTTCTGGCCTTACATTTAGGTCTTTAATCCATTTTGAGCTTATTTTTGTGTATGGTGTTAGGGAGTGATCTAATCTCATACTTTTACATGTACCTGTCCAGTTTTCCCAGCCCCACTTATTGAAGAGGCTCTCCTTTCTCCAATATACATTCCTGCCTCTTTTATCAAAGATAAGGTGACCATATGTGCGTGGGTTTATCTCTGGGATTTCTATCCTGTTCCATTGATCTGTCTTTCTGTTTTTGTGCCAGTACCATACTGTCTTGATTACTGTAGCTTTGTAGTATAGTCTGAAGTCAGGGAGCCTGATTCCTCCAGCTCCATTTTTCATTCTCAAGATTGCTTTGGCTATTCGGGGTCTTTTTTGTTTCCATACAAATTGTGAAAGTTTTTGTTCTAGTTCTGTGAAAAATGCCAGTGGAAGTTTGATAGGGATTGCATTGAATCTGTAGATTGCTTTGGGTAGTAGAGTCATTTTCACAATGTTGATTCTTCCGATCCAAGAACATGGTATATCTCTCCATCTATTTGTATCATCTTTAATTTCTTTCATCAGTGTCTTATAATTTTCTGCATACAGGTCTTTTTGTCTCCTTAGGTAGGGTTATTCCTAGATATTTTATTCTTTTTGTTGCAATGGTAAATGGGAGTGTTTTGTTGATTTCACTTTCAGATTTTTCATCATTAGTTTATAGGAATGCCAGAGATTTCTGTGCATTAATTTTGTATCCTGCTACTTTAAGAAATTCATTGATTAGCTCTAGTAGTTTTCTGGTAGCATCTTTAGGATTCTCTTTGTATAGTATCATGTCATCTGCAAAGAGTGAGAGCTTTACTTCTTCTTTTCTGATTTGGATTCCTTTTATTTCCTTTTCTTCTCTGATTGCTGTGGCTAAAACTTCCAAAGCTATGTTGAATAAGAGTGGTGACAATGGGCAACCTTGTCTTGTTACTGATCTTAGTGGAAATGCTTTCAGTTTTTCACCAGAGGATGATGTTGGCTGTGGGTTTGTCATATATGGCCTTTATTATGTTGAGGAAAGTTCCCTCCATGCCTACTTTCTGCAGGGTTTTTATCATAAATGGGTGTTGAATTTCGTTGAAAGCTTTCTCTGCATCTATTGAGATGATCATATGGTTTTTCTCCTTCAATTTGTTAATATGGTGTATCACGTTGATTGATTTGCGTATATTGAAGAATCCTTGCATTCCTGGAATAAACCCCACTTGATCATGGTGTATGATCCTTTTAATGTGCTGTTGGATTCTGTTTGCTAATATTTTGTTGAGGAATTTTGCATCTAAGTTCATCAGTGATATTGGCCTGTAGTTTTCTTTGTGACATCCTTGTCTGGTTTTGGTATCAGGGTGATGGTGGCCTCGTAGAATGAGTTTGGGAGTGCTCCTCCCTCTGCTATATTTTGGAAGAGTTTGAGAAGTATAGGTGTTAGCTCTTCTCTAAATGTTTGATAGAATTCGCCTGGGAAGCCATCTGGTCCTGGGCTTTTGTTTGTTGGAAGATTTTAAATCACAGTTTCAATTTCAGTGCTTCTGATTGGTCTGTTCATATTTTCTATTTCTTCCTGATTCACTCTAGGCAGGTTGTGGATTTCTAAGAATTTGTCCATTTCTTCCAGGTTGTCCATTTTATTGGCATAGAGTTGCTTGTAGTAATCTCTCATGAACCTTTGTATTTCTGCAGTGTCCGTTGTTACTTCTTTTTCATTTCTAATTCTCTTGATTTGAGTCTTCTCCCTTTTTTCTTGATGAGTCTGGCTAATGGTTTATCTATTTTGTTTATCTTCTCAAAGAACCAGCTTTTATTTTTATTGATCTTTGCTATCGTTTCCTTCATTTGTTTTTCATTTATTTCTGATCTGATTTTTATGATTTCTTTTCTTCTGCTAACTTTCGGGGTTTTTTTGTTTTTCTTTCTCTAATTGCTTGAGGTGCAAGGTTAGGTTGTTTATTCGAGATGTTTCCTGTTTCATAAGGTAGGATTGTATTGCTATAAACTTCCATCTTAGAACTGCTTTTGCTGCATCCCATAGATTTTGGGTTGTTGTGTCTCCATTGTCATTTGTTTCTAGGTATTTTTTTATTTCCTCTTTGATTTCTTCAGTGATCACTTCGTTATTAAGTAGTGTATTGTTTAGCCTCCATGTGTTTGTATTTTTTACAGATCTTTTCCTGTAAATGAAATCTAGTCTCATAGCATTGTGGTCAGAAAAGATACTTGATACAATTTCAATTTTCTTAAATTTACCAAGGCTTGATTTGTTACCCAAGATATGATCTATCCTGGAGAATATTCCATGAGCACTTGAGAAAAATGTGTATTCTGTTGTTTTTGGATGGAATGTCCTATACATATCAATTAAGTCCATCTTCTTTAATGTAGCATTTAAAGCTTGTGCCTCCTTATTTATTTTCATTTTAGATGATCTGTCCATTGGTGAAAGTGGGGTTTTAAAGTCCCCAGTATGAATGTGTTACTGTCGATTTCCCCTTTTATGGCTGTTAGTATTTGCCTTATGTATTGAGGTGCTCCTATGTTGGGTGCATAAATATTTACAATTGTTATATCTTCTTCTTGGATCGATCCCTTGATCATTATGTAGTGTCCTTCTTTGTCTCTTCTAATAGTCTTTATTTTAAAGTCTATTTTGTCTGATATGAGAATTGCTACTCTAGCTTTCTTTTGGTTTCCATTTGCATGAAAAATCTTTTTCCATCCCCTTACTTTCAGTCTGTATGTGTCTCTAAGTCTGAAGTGGGTCTCTTGTAGACAGCAAATATATGGGTCTTGTTTTTGTATCCATTCAGCCAATCTGTGTCTTTTGGTGGGAGCATTTAGTCCATTTACATTTAAGGTAATTATCGATATGTATGTTCCTATTCCCATTTTCTAAATTATTTTGGGTTCGTTATTGTAGGTCTTTTCCTTCTCTTGTGTTTCTTGCCTAGAGAAGTTCCTATAGCGGTTGTTGTAGAGCTGGTTTGGTGGTGCTGAACTCCCTCAGCTTTTGCTTGTCTGTAAAGGTTTTAATTTCTCCATCAAATCTGAATGAGATCCTTGCTGGGTAGAGTAATCTTGGTTGCAGGTTTTTCTCCTTCATCACTTTAAATATGTCCTGCCAGTCCCTTCTGGCTTGCAGAGTTTCTGCTGAAAGATCAGCTGTTAACCTTATGGGGATTCCCTTGTGTGTTACTTGTTGTTTTTCCCTTGCTGCTTTTAATATGCTTTCTTTGTATTTAATTTTTGACAGTTTGATTAATATGTGTCTTGGCGTATTTCTCCTTGGATTTATCCTGTATGGGACTCTCTGTGCTTCCTGGACTTGATTAACTATTTCCTTTCCCATATTAGAGATGTTTTCAACTATAATCTTTTCAACTATTTTCTCAGTTCTTTTCTTTTTCTCTTCTTCTTCTGGAACCCCTAAAATTCGAATGTTGGTGCGTTTAATGTTGTCCCAGAGGTCTCTGAGACTGTCCTCAGTTCTTTTCATTCTTTTTTCTTTATTCTGCCCTGCAGTAGTTATTTGCACTATTTTATCTTCCAGGTCACTTATCCGTTCTTCTGCCTCAGTTATTCTGCTATTGATCCCATCTAGAGTATTTTTCATTTCATTTATTGTGTTGTTCATTGCTGTTTGTTTCATCTTTAGTTCTTCTAGGTCCTTGTTAAATGTTTCTTGCATTTTCTCTATTCTATTTCCAAGATTTTGGATCATCTTTACTATCATTATTCTGAATTCTTTTTCAGGTAGACTGCCTATTTCCTCTTCATTTGTTAGGTCTGGTGGGTTTTTATCTTGCTCCTTCAACTGCTGTGTGTTTTTCTGTCTTCTCATTTTGCTTATCTTACTGTGTTTGGGGTCTCCTTTTTGCAGGCTGCAGGTTTGTAGTTCCTGTTGTTTTTGGTGTCTGTCCCCAGTGGCTAAGGTTAGTTCAGTGGGTTGTGTAGGCTTGCTTTTGGAGGGGACTAGTGCCTGTGTTCTGATGGATGAGGCTGGATCTTGTCTTTATGGTGGGCAGGTCCACGTCTGGTGGTGTGTTTTGGGGTGTCTGTGGACTTATTATGATTTTAGGTAACCTCTCTGCTAATGGGTGGGGTTCTGTTCCTGTCTTGCTAGTTGTTTGCCATAGGATGTCCAGCACTGTAGTTTGCTCGTCATTGAGTGAAGCTGGGTGCTGGTGTTGCTAATGGATATCTCTGGGAGATTTTCGACATTTGATATTATGTGGAGCTGTGAGGTCTCTTGTGGACCAGTGTCCTGAAGTTGGCTCTCCGATGCACAGCACTGACTCCTGGCTGCAGCACCAAGAGCCATTCATCCACACGGCTCAGAATAAAAGGGAGAAAAAGTAGAAAGAAAGAATTAGTAGAAGTAGAAAGAAAGAAAGAAAGAAAGAGAGAAAGGAAAGGAGGGAGGGAGGAAGGAAGGAAGGAGGGAAGGAAGGAAAAGAAGAAAGAAAGAAGACAAAGTAAAATAAGATAAAATATAATAACGTTATTAAAATAAAAAAATAATTATTAAGAGAAAAAAAAAACGGACAGATTGAACCCTAGGACAAATGGTGGAAGCAAAGCTATACAGACAAAATCTCACACAGAAGCATACACATACACACTCACAAAAAGAGGAAAAGGGGAAAAAATCATAAATCTTGCTCTCAAAGTCCACCTCCCCATTTTGGGATGATTCGTTGTCTATTCATGTATTCCACGGATGCAGGGTACATCAAGTTGATTGTGGAGCTTTAATCCACTGCTTCTGAGGCTGCTGGGAGAGATTTCCCTTTCTGTTCTTTGTTCTCACAGCTCCCAGGGGCTCAGCTTTGGATTTGGCTGCACCTCTGCGTGTAGGTCGCTTGAGGGCGTGTGTTCTTCGCTCAGACAGGACGGGGTTAAAGGAGCCGCTGATTCGGGGGCTCTGGCTCACTCAGGCCGGGGGAGGGAGGGGCATGGAATGCGGGGCGAGCCTGCGGCGACAGAGGCCTGCGTGACGTTGCACCAGCCTGAGGCGCGCTGTGTATTCTCCCGTGGGAGTTGTCCCTGGATCCCGGGACCCTGGCAGTGGCGGGCTGCACAGGCTCCCCGGAAGGGAGGTGTGGATAGTGACCTGTGCTCACACACAGGCTTCTTGGTGGCGGCAGCAGCAGCCTTAGCGTCTCATGCCCGTCTCTGGGGTCCGCGCTTTTAGCCGCGGCTCGCGCCCGTCTCTGGAGCTCATTTAAGCAGCGCTCTTAATCCCCTCTCCTCGCGCACCAGGAAACAAAGAGGGAAGAAAAAGTCTCTTGCCTCTTCGGCAGGTCCAGACTTTTCCTCGGACTCCCTCCCGGCCAGCCGTGGCGCACTAGCTCCCTGCAGGCTGTGTTCACGCCGCCAACCCCAGTCCTCTCCCGGAGCTGCGACCGAAGCCCGAGCCTCAGCTCCCAGCCCCCGCCCGCCATGGCGGGTGAGCAGAAAAGCCTCTCGAGCTGGTGAGTGCCGGTCGGCCCTGACCCTCTGTGCGGGAATCTCTCCGCTTTGCCCTCCGCACCCCTGTTGCTGTGCTCTCCTCTGCGGCCCCGAAGCTTTCCCCCTCTGCCACCCGCAGTCTCCGCCCGCGAACGGGCTTCCTAGTGTGTGGAAACTTTTCCTCCTTCACAGCTCACTCCCACTGGAGCAGGTCCCGTCCCTATTCTTTTGTCTCTGTTTATTCTTTTTTCTTTTGCCCTACCCAGGTACGTGGGGAGTTTCTTGCCTTTTGGGAGGTCTGAGGACTTCTGCCAGCGTTCAGTAGATGTTCTGTAGGAGTTGTTCCACGTGTAGATGTATTTCTGGTGTATCTGTGGGGAGGAAGGTGATCTCCGCGTCTTACTCTTCCGCCATCTTCCCGGAAGCCCTATTGTGTGCATTTATTTGAGCATAAGTCAGGAGTTAGGTTAACTGTTACACGGTGATCTCATTTCTATAAGGTTTGATCAGAACAGAAATGGGCAAACAGGAAAGGGGCAAAAGAGCTGCTGACAAATCCCTACTTGTCAAACATCATTCCATTTCTATGGGATTAGTGATGGAAGTCTGTCTTCTGTAACTTCATGCTGACATAGGGAGTCGTATTCTTAGAGTGGAAGATGTTGACATGTGTCTGTAGGATCTCTTTGCTGACCATTTTAGTTGCCTGCTTATATACAGGCAGAGCAAGCTACAATTATTTTGATGCCCCCAAAGATACAGATTATTATGAGTAGTAAAGTTAATCCCGTTCTCTTGAGCCCAGTACTTGGGACTGTGTTAGCCATAGATGGAGCAGCTTATGTCATGGCTACAATCTGGTCATCATGCATTTAGCTTTTCTCTTTCTGGTGGCAGTTATAGTATCTGTAAAACAACGAAGGAAAGTGCATCAGACACTGAGTCTCTGACACTATTGTCCTAATCATTAGCCATTTGAACCTGATACTTTGTGACTCAGGGAGGGTTGAGAGACTTAAGCTTTTCTACAAACAAGAGGCAGGGGACATGGAGGGGGCCTTTGTACTTGGCAGGGATGGCTCAGGGTTCTCTTCTGTTTCATCAGCATCTTATGGAGATTGTTAGAAATAAAAATTCTTGGGCCCCATCCCAGACTTACTAAAGCCTCATCTCTTGGAGTGGGGCCTGGGAACCTATGTTCTAATGTGCTTTCCAGGTGGTCTTCATGTTTGATAAATTCTGCTTTGAAATGTTCTGCTCTGTCCTCTTGATGGGGTGCCTCCATCCCCAGGCTTTAAAACTCTCTGCCCTGAGTCTGTTTCCAGAACTTGTGTGGGTCTCTCCCCCAGGTCCATCAAGGAGTAGTTGTTTTTGGGGGCTGTGGATGAGTATGGACATTTGAAGGTGTCCACATACATGTATACCAGGTCCCTTGCCAGACAGCATGGAGCTGAGGGAAGGAAGAGAAGGACAGTGAGCCACAGGTTGGGGGCTGGATTTTCCGTTCTTCTAGTTCTAAATTTGAACTTACCTTCTGGGTCATTTTGAAGCTAAATTTATTAAGATAGCAGTAGAGAACATATTTTATTTAACTGTTTGCTAGTTTGATATATACCATTTCAACATTCAGATATATGATATGAGGGTCTCTATTTGTGACCTCTGCCCAGGCCTGCAAATATTAAGGTGGAGCCTGCTGTGAAGTTTTACTATTAGTTTCCCTTCTGTGTTTTCCACTAGGCTGGAACTCCTTGGGAGTAAAGACTGGGTTTTATTCGCCCCTAACTCCATTGCCTCCTGCAGTGCCTGGCATAAGTGGCTTAGCAAATGTGTGCCAAATAATAAGTAAATGAATAAGTAAATGAATGCCTTTGTGAAAATCGGTGCTGTCAGGGAAACCTTGTTGGGGAGGTACTGGCCCCACATGGGGTTTGTCCTTTGAGCAGGACCAGTGAGACCATTGCAGGCAGATGGAGTGTCCTCAAGCAGGCAACACTCTCTGCTATTATCACATAAATTGTTAGAATTAGGGAAAATAAAGGGGGTATAACATCGACTTGATATCATCTGATGGAACAGATTCACCAGACCAAATAAAGCTAAGCGGGCTCTGAAGTCCAAGCAAGGTGGCAAAGAGAACCAAATGCCATAGATTAATTAGAAGTAATGAAAACAGCTATCAAACTAGTCTAAAGTCTTGGCTTACTACAGTTACGTGTTCAGTACAAACTAGTTAAATTAGCAGTTCCCAGGTGTTGGCTTTGCAGACTATATAAATTATGCATTGAGGCAAGAAGCTCTGTCCATACCAGGGCCTTATTTTGGTGGTTCTTTTTGTTTTGTGGTTTTCTGTGTGGCATCTGTTTGCTTTTTCTTTTAATTAAAATATAGTTGATTTACAATATTATGTTAGTTTCAGGTGTACTGCATGATTTGCCATTTGAATACATTATGAAATGATCATCATAATAAGTCTAGTAACCATCTCTCCCTATACAAAGTTATTATGATATTATTGACAACATTCTTTATGTGGTATATTGCATCATTGTGGCTTGTTTATTATATAACTGGAGGTTTGTATCTCTTAATCTCCTTCACCTGTTTCAACTACCTCCCTCTCCCCCCTCCCTTCTGGCAACCACCATTTGTTCTCTGTACCTATGAGTCTGTTTTTGTTTTGTCTTGCTTGTTATGCATTTTAGATTCCACATATAAGTAAGATCATGTGGTACTGGTATTTCTCTGCCTGACTTACTTCACTTAGCAAAATACACTCTAGATCCCTAGATCCATCCATGCTGTTGCAACTGGCAAGATTTCATTTTTTATGGCTGAGTAATATTCCATTTTGTGTGTGTGTGTGTGTGTGTGTGTGTGTGTGTGTGTGTGTGTGTGTGTGTATCACATCTTCTTTATCCATTCAAGTATAGATGGACACTTTCTTTCATATCTTGGCTGTTATAAAGAATGATGCAGTGGACATTGGGATGCATATATCTTTTTGAATGAGTGTTATTCTTTCTTTGGGTAAATACTCAGAAGTGAAATTGCTGGATCATATGACAGTTATATTTTTAACTTTTTGTGAACCTCCGTACTGTTTTCCATAGTGGCTGCACCAATTTACAATCCCACTAACAGTGCACAAGAGTTCCCTTTTCTCCACATGTTTGGCAACACTTGTTATTTCTTGTCTATTTGATAGTAGCCATTCTGACAGGTACGAGGTAATATCTCATTGTGGTTTTGATTTGCATTTCTGTGATGATTAGTGATGTTAAGCATCTTTTCATGTGTCTGTTGGGCAACTGTATGTCTGCTTTGGAAAAACATCTATTCAGGTCCTCTGCTATTATTAGTTGGATATTAACCCCATATCGGATTATTGTTTGCAAATAGCTTCTTTCATTCAGTAGGTGGCCTTTTCATTTTGTTGATAGTTTCCTTCACTGTGCAAAACTTATTAGTTTGATGTAGTTCCACCTGACTATTTTTGCTTTTGTTTCCCTTGCCTGAACCGACACATCCAAGAAAATATTGCTAAGAGCAATGTTTTCTTCTAGAAGTTTTATGATTTCTGGTCTTATTTTAAGTCTTTAATCAACTTTGAGTTTATTTTTGTATATAGTCTGAGAAAGTAGTCCAGTTTGATTCTTTTGCATGTAGCTGTCCTGTTTTCCTAACACCATTTATTAAATAGACTATCTTTTCACCATTGTATATTCTTGCCTCCTTTGTTGTAGATTGACCATATGAGAGTGGCTTTATTTTGGGGATTTTTATTCTGTTCCATTGATCCATGTGTCTGTTTTTGTGGCCCTACCATACTGTTTTGATGACTGTAGCTTTGTAGTATAATTTGAAATCAGGGAGCATGATACCTACAGCTCTATTCTTCTTTCTTAAGATAGTTTTGGATATTTGGGGTCTTTTGTGTTGCCATACAAATTTTAGAATTATTTATTCTAGTTTTGTGGAAAATGCCATTGGTATTTTGATAGGAATTACATTGAATCTGTAGATTGTCTTGGGTAGCATAGTCATTTTAACAATATCAATTCTTCCAATCCATGAGCACGATATATCTTTGCATTTATTTGTGCCATCTTCAGTTTCTTTCATCGATGTCTTATAGTTTTCTGAGTATAGGTCTTTTACCTCCTTGGTTAGATTTATTCGTAGGTATTTTTTTTGATGCAATTTTAAATGGGTTTTTTTTCTTAATTTCTCTTTCTGATAGTTTGTTGTTAAAGTACAGAAATGCAACAGATTTCTGTATATTAATTTTGTATCTTTTGACTTTACTGAATTCATTTATTAGTTCTAATAGTATTTTTGGTGTTGCTTTTAGGATTTTCTGTATGTAGTATCATTCATCTACGCAGTGACAGTTTTACTTCCTTTCCAATTTGGATTTCTTTTTCTTGTTTGATTGCAGTGGCTAGGGCTTGCAATGCTGTGTTGAATAAAAATGGTGAGAGTGGGCATCCTTGTCTTGTTCCCTATCTTAGAGAAAATGCTTTTACCTTTGCACTATTATGATGTTGGCATTAGTCCTTTTATGTTGAGTTATATTCTCTCTATACCCACTTTGTTGAAAGTTTTAATCATAATAGATTTTGAATTTTGTCAAAAGTTTTTTCTGCATCTATTGAGATGATCATGTGATTATCTTTCTTTTTGTTAATGTGGTATATCATGTTGATTGGTTTGCAGATATTGAACCATCTTTGCATTCCTGGAATAAATCCCATTTGATCATAGTATATTATCCTTTTAATGTATTGTCAAATTCAGTTTCCTAATATTTTGAGGATTTTTGTATCTATGTTCATCAGGGATATTGGCCTGTATTTTTCTTTTTTTTGTAGTGTCTTTGGTTTTGGTATCAGGGTAATGGTGGCCTTATAGTATGAATTTGGAAGTGTTCTTTCCTCTTCAACTTTTTGGAATAGTTTGAGAAAGATAAGTATTAACTCATTTAAATGTTTGGTAGGATTTCCCTGTGAAGCCATCTGGTCCTAGACTTCTGTTTGTTAGGAGTTTTTAATTTAATTTAATTTAATTTTTTATTATTTATTATTATTTTTTAAAAATAAATATAATGGTACAAAAAGGTTGAAAGTAAAAGAATTGGAAAAGATATACTGTGCAAATATAAACCAAAAGGAAATTATATAATAACAGATACAGTAGACTTGAAAGCAAAAGCGTTACTAGAAATACACAAGGGCACTTCATATCAACAAGTCCAATTTACCAGGAAGTTTTAAATTTTTATGCACTGAACTTCAAATTCTATAGAGCAACAGAGCTACAAGGAAAAAATAGACAAATTCACTATCAAAATAGGAGATTTAACATACTGCTGTCATTCACTGATAGAGGATACCTCTTTCAGAACCAGTAGACCCCCACCAAAAAAAAATTAGTAAGGATATAAAAAGCTTAAATAACGTGAGCAGCAAATTTGATTCAACAAGCAGCTATATAGTCACTATACTCCAAAACTTTAAATTACAAATTATTTTCAAGCACACTTGGAATATTTTTAAAACTGACCGTATTGTGCTATAAGGCAAATTTCAACAAATTTCAAAGTATTAAAATTATACAAAGTGTGTTTTTGACTTGTAATTAAGCTGCAAATCAGTAACAAAAAAGTAACTAGAAGTTATGAAAAACACTACTTCTAAGTAACTCCCTGAAAAACAAATCACAATTGGAGTTAGAAAATAATTTGAACTGAATGATAATAAAAATATTACATACCAAAACTTGGATGTGACTAAAGCTGTGCTTACAGGAAAATGTATAGTCTTTTTTTTCTTTTCAAGGTAACAGTAGTGTTGTTGTTTTTTTAAATTGCACACATGTCTATAAACCTAATAAATAGGTTTTCTCCATTTTTTTTATACAGCAAGTTCTTATTAGTTAACAATTTTATACACATCAGTGTATACATGTCAATCCCAATCGCCCAATTCATCACACCACCTTCCCCACTGCCCCCGTGGCTTTCCCCCCTGGTGTCCACACGTTTGTTCTCTACATCTGTGTCTCAATTTCTGCCCTGCAAACCGGTTCATCTGTACCATTTTTCTAGGTTCCACATATATGCGTTAATATACGATACTTGTTTTTCTCTTTCTGACTTACTTCACTCTGTTTGACAGTCTCTAGATCCATCCACATCTCAACAAATGACCCAATTTCATTCCTTTTTATGACTGAGCAATATTCCATTGTATATATGTACCACATCTTTATCCATTCGTCTGTCGATGGGCATTTAGGTTGCTTCCATGACCTGGCTATTGGAAATAGTGCTGCAGTGAACATTGGGATGCATGTGTCTTTCTGAATTGTGGTTTTCTCTGGGTATATGCCCAGTAGTGGGATTGCTGGATCATATGGTAATTCTATTTTTAGTTTTTTAAAGAACCTCCATACTGTTCTCCATAGTGGCTGTATCAATTTACATTCCCACCGACAGTGCAAGAGGGTTCCCTTTTCTCCACACCCTCTCCGGCATTTGTTGTTTGTAGATTTTCTGATGAAGCCCATTCTAACTGGTGTGAGGTGATACCTTATTGTAGTTTTGATTTGCATTTCTCTAATAATTAGTGATGTTGAGCAGCTTTTCATGTGCTTCTTGGCCATCTGTATGTTTTCTTTGGAGAAATGTCTGTTTAGGTCTTCTCCCCATTTTTGGATTGGGTTGTTTGTTTTATTAGTATTGAGCTGCATGAGCTGTTTATATATTTTGGAGATTAATCCTTTGTCCATTGATTCGTTTGCAAATATTTTCTCCCATTCTGAGGGTTGTATTTTGGTCTTGTTTATGGTTTCCTTTGCTGTGCAAAAGCTTTTAAGTTTCATTAGGTCCCATTTGTTTATTATTGTTTTTATTTCCATTACTCTAGGAGGTGGATCAAAAAAGATCTTGCTGTGATTTATGTCAAAGAGTGTTCTTCCTATGTTTTCCTCTGAGTTTTATAGTGTCCAGTCTTACATTTAGGTCTCTAATCCATTTTGAGTTTATTTTTGTATATGGTGTTAGGGAGTGTTCTAATTTCATTCTTTTACATGTAGCTGTCCAGTTTTCCCAGCACCACTTATTGAAGAGACTGTCTTTTCTCCATTGTATATCCTTGCCTCATTTGCCATAGATTAGTTGAGCATAGGTGCATGGGTTTATCTCTGGGCTCTCTATCTTGTTCCATTGATCTATGTTTCTGATTTTGTGCCAGTACCATATTGTCTTGATTACTGTAGCTTTGTAGTATAGTCTGAAGTCAGGGTGTCTGATTCCTCCAGCTCTGTTTTTTTCCCCTCAAGACTGCTTCGGCTATTCAGGGTCTTTTGTGTCTACATAACAATTTTAAGATTTTTTGTTCTAGTTCTGTAAAAAATGCCATTGGTAATTTGATAGGGATTGCATTGAATCTGTAGATTGCTTTGGGTAGGAGTTTTAAAATTACTGATTCCATTTTATTACTGGTAACTGGTCTCGTGACATTTTCTATTTCTTCCTGATTCAGACTTGGGAGATTGTATGTTTCTAATCTGCTGTTAATTCCTTTTAGTGTATTTTTCATTGCAGTTTTTGTATTTTTCAGTTCTGAGTAGTTCTTTTCTATATTTTCCAGTTCTTTGTTGTGGTTCTCATTGCGTTCCTTCATTCTTTTGCTGAGTTCAGTGAGCATTTTTATGACCATTGCTTTGAACTCTTTGTCAGGTAAATTACTTATTTCCATTTCATTAGGAGTTTTTCCTTGGTGTTTCATCTTGTTCTTTCATTTGGGACATATTCCTCTGTCTTCTCTTTTTTTTTTTTTACTTTCTCTGTTTATCTCTATGAAATTAGATGAAACAGTTACCTATCCTGGTCTTGCAGGTGTGTCCTTGTATGGGCATGTCCCTGTGTAGTCTTTGTGTGCCCAGTGGCTTTGTTGGGAGAGATGGATCTGAAGCGAATGTGGGCTGGCTTTTTCCATGATGCGCTGGGGCATTGCCTTATAGGGGTGGACTTGAGACAGAGGGAAGGGGCTAGAGCTGGAGTTTGGCATTGGCTGGGCTTCTCCTGGGATGCACAGGCGGCTGCCACCCTGGCAGGGGTAGAATGGAGCCAGGAAGGCTAGAACCAGAGCTCAGTGTGAGCCATCGCTTTTCCCAGGGCATACTGGCAGTTGCTGCCTTGGCCAGAGGGTGGGGTGGAGCCACATGAGCTGGACCCACAGCCTGGTGCAAGCCATGCCTGCTTCTGGGGTGTGATGATGGTTGCTGCTTTGGTGGAGGATGGGGCAGGAGCTGGATCGGGGGCTGAGCAGACTCAGTGTGGTGTTTTCTTTATATCCTTGGCTGTAGAACTGTTCTGCTAGTCTTCAGCTCATTCTCAGAGAGAGTTGCTCTATATATAGTTGTAGTGTTTGTGTGTTCTCAGAACGAGGTGAGCTCAGGGTCTTCCTACTCTGCCAACTTCATCCTGCCTCTCATCTTTTCTTGTTTTTGTTCAGCTTGGGTGTTTTTCACTACTCTATCTTCTAATTCATGGATCCATTCCTCTGTATCATTTAATCTATTATTGATAACTTCTAGTATATTTTTATTTCAGTTATCATATTTAGCTCTGTCTGGTTCTTCTTCTTTGTATTTTCTAACTTTTTGTTAAAATTCTCACTCTGTTCATCCATTCTTCTCCTGAGTTCATTGAGTATCTTTATGATCATTACCTTGAACTCTTTATTAGACAGATTGCTTATCTCCACTTCATTTAGTTTTTTTTTCTGAGACTTTGCCTTGTTCCTTCATTTGGAGTGTATTCCTCACTTTGCCTAATTCTTTGTGTTTGTTTCTGTGTGTTAGGTAGGTTGGTTACGTTTCCCAATCTCGGAGAAGTGGCCTTATGTAGGAGAAGTCCTAAGGGGCCCAGCAGTTTATATGCTCTAGGGGTGCTCCCTATGTGAGCTGCGTGAGCTCTTTTGTTGTGGCAGAACCACCTACTGTGGGTGTGCTGGTAGGTGGAGTTGGCCCCAGCGCAGCTGACTGCCAGGCCCTGCCTGATGCGGTGGTTGCTGGTCCAATGGCAGGCAAGTCCAGGTTCTGGGGTGACTGGCTGCTGGGCTCAGGGGTGTTCAGGGCTGGCGCCAGCCTGCTGGTGGGTGGGTAAGCCCTCAGGGCTAGTAGGCTAGAGAGAGCACTCCAACATGGCACTTGCCAGCACCAGTGTCCTTGTGGTAGAATGAGCTCCAAAAAATGGCTGCTGCCAGATCCCTAGGGGGATCCCAGTTGAGCAAGTGGTCCTGACCCAGGCTTTTTTCAAATTACGACTTCTGTGCTGGGACTTGGAGCCTGTGAGATTTTGCAAGTGCTCTTTAAGATACGACTCCCTGTTTTCTACAGCCCTCCGGCTCTCCCATACAAGCCCTTGTAGTGGCTTGTTTTCTCAGAGCAGGATCCCTGGGCTGGGAGCCTGATTGGAGCTTTGACCCCTAGCTCCTTGGGAAAACCTCTGCAACTGTGATTTTTCTCCCATCTGTGGGTCATCTACCCAGGGATGTGAGTCTTGACTATGCCACATCTCTGCCCTTCCTACCCATCTTGTTGTGGTTCCTTCTTTATATCTTTAGCTGTGGAAAATCCTTTCTGCTGGTCCTCAGGTTGTTCTCACAGAAAGTTGTTCTCTAAATAGTTTTAATTTGGGTGTGCCAGTGGGGGGAGGTGAGATAAGGGTCTTCCTACTCTGTCTTCCTGGCCACATGCCCTGTTTCTGGTTTTATTGTAATGCTTCATGTCAGGTATACCCCAAAATAGCAGCATAATTGGACAATTAGGATGGATGCTGAATATTTAATAGGTTCATATTTTGATTTTTTTTCTCTTTCTTTGAAATTCTTTTTTTTTCCCCCTCTAAACATTTCACCTGAGTCTCTTAATAAAGTTGATGGTTTGTAAGATTCAGCCAACCCACCAATATTCATTAAAAAATCTACTTTGTGTGCGAGACCCTGGGCCAGGCTGGGTGGAAACTGTGAAGTGGAATGAAGGCTGTCCTGATCCACAGAGAGTGGAGAGTGCAATTGAGAAGTTAGGACACATATGCAAACTTGCATTGACTCACAAGCCATGTGTGCTGAGTGCCAATTATACTGTGAAAAGTAGGCAATCATTTTAGGATGGAATCCCTTCCAGCTAAGGAGATAAGTGTTGTCCATGAGAAATGTCCAGTATCACTCTGACATCCCTTTGAGCAGTGTTTTTCAAACTGTATTGACTTTGAGTCATAGTAAGTAAAGTACTTGATATCACAACCATACACATTTATGGGTGTGAATCACTGAAACTGAAGGTTCACTAAATAATACTTAACCCTTTCTATGTGTTGTGCACTTTGGCCTTTCAGTTCTATTTTTTAATACTCTATTCTATAAAAATATTCTACTTTATGAAAAACATTGCAGGTTGCCATCTCAGTAAATTGTTAAATGCCCCACTAATTAGTTACCATCCACAACCTGAAAAACATTGCTTTAGAGGCCCAACTGAAAATCCTGCTGCCTCTCTGTGGTCAGGCCACTCAAGATGGCTGCTCTCTTGTTCTCTGTACTCCCTTGTTCTCTGTACATCCCCTGCCTGACAAGTGCATGCTTCACCTAAAGCCTAGTCACATGACTGACCTTCCTGGGAAGTTGCCCCAGGCCCCAGCTGGTGATTGTTCTTATCAAAGGTGTGGTGAGGGGCGTGCCCGTCTGCTGGTTTCCCTGGTAACTAATGAGCCCACCTGGTAACAATTCCCTTATAACTTCCAACCTCCTCCTGCCCCCGGAAATAAAGAGTGCTACTATGTCGTGCCTGCCGTCTGCACAGTGGGGTGTTGCTCCGGGACCTTGCTTCAGACGTGTAAGCTCCCCCATCCATTAAGCCATTGATGTCTCTGTTGCTGACTCTGGCCCCTTTCCTTGGTCTTAAAGCTGGGCAAGTGCAGGCCTTGTAGGTCTGTGGGGTGCAGCCCAACTACTTCCCATGTGTAATCTGCCTTTCTGTCCTCTCTATACTATCCTATAATACAAAACTTATGAAATCATCACTGTCTCTGCAGTGGACTAGTTAGGGATAATTCTTGGTATCTGCATAGGATAGGTGTTCCTTCTATTGCAATTTGAGGACTTAACTTCTCCCCCTTCCTTCCCCACCCCACCAGGCCAGGTTGGGGCCGCTTGCATGGAGTATACAAGGAAGGGAAACCGTGGAACCCCTTTGCCAAGCTAACCTAGCTCCAGTTATTTGTTTCATGCCTTTTTGATCAGGTTCCAGATGATCATTCAGAGGGAGGTAGTAGGAGGTGTGAAGAAATAAGTTTGGGTTGTGGGAGGAGGGTTTTAATAATATTTTCTTGCCCTTGAGGGATTTGTTCTCATTGAAGATTAAGATGATTATTTCTAGAGTCACTTGAATATTAATCTATCTTCAGGAAACCCTTTTCTGGACAAATTTATATAATGATAGTTGCTTTTAGCATAGCACCAGGTATTCGGCTGGAAGAATATTTCATTAAATGTTATGATTTGTTTATACACTTAAACATCCACAAAGCGTCTTTTATATTCCCAGCCCTCTGTTTTTTTCTGGGTTATCATGTCCTGACACATGAAAGCTTCAGAGTCTGGGGTGAGAGACAAACATGTAAAATCATTCCCATGAAAGTGCTATGTAGAGGTTTATGCAAGAGACCATGGGCCACAGAAGATGCAACCCCTAACTTCCTGTGAAGATCAGGGAAGTTTTTTGGAGGAGGTGACATTATGTAGGGGGGAGGTGGAGTTTGCTAGGGAAGAGGTTGAACTTTCCAGGGGAAGGGAACGGGATGTGTGAGGCATCAAAAATAGGAAAGATCCCAAACCTTCAAGAAGCTTAGTGAGGGTGGTGGAGTGCAGAGGAGAGAGAGGAGGTGGAGAAATGTGCAGAGGTGAGATGAAGAAGGAGCTCTCATGCCATGCTGAGGAGTGTGGATTTTAGCCATTGAGAACTGGGGAGAGATGCATTTAAGGATTATTAGTAGAGGAGTGATGTAAGTAGAATTTACATTTTGTAAAGAGTACTCTGGTAAATAGCATATTTCTAAGGAATTTAACTGTTCCCAAAGGTCTCACATAATGACCACAGAATTTTAGAGTGGGGAAGAGGATGTGGAGTATAGATCGGTGTTTCTCAGACTTGAATGTGCATCACCTGGAGGGCTTGTTAAAACAGGTTGCTGAGGGCTTCCCTGGTGGCACAGTGGTTAAGAATCCACCTGCCAACGCAGAGGACACAGCTTCGAGCCCTGGTCCGGGAAGATCCCACATGCCGTGGAGCAACTAAGACTGTGTGCCACAACTACTGAGCCTGCGCTCTAGAGCCGGTGAGCCACAACTACTGAAGCCCACGTGCCTAGAGCCCGTGCTCCACAAGAAGAGAAGCCACTGCAATGAGAAGCCCGAGCACCGCACCAAAGAGTAGCCCCCGGTCTCTGCAACTAGAGAAAGCCCAAGTGCAGCAACGAAGACCCAAAGCAGCCAAAAATAAATAAATAAATAAAATAAATTTATTAAAAATAAAGTATTCTATAGAAAAACAGGTTGCTGAGACCCACCCACAGAGCTTTTGCATCAGTAGAACAGGGGCAGGTCCTCAGAATTTGCATTTCTAACAAGTTCCCAGGTGATGCTAATGCTGCTGGCAGGGACCACACTTTGCTCACTGAATGATGCGGTAGGAAGAAGAGTGGCCCCCGGAGATGTCCATGTCCTAATCCTTGGAACCATGAATATATTATGCTGGATAGAAAATGGGAATTAGGGTTTTGAATAGAATTAATTTATAATTAACTTATTAATTAATAGATCAGTAGAGTGAGATTGCTAAAGAACTGACCTGAACATAGGGAGAGTAGCCTGGATTATCCAGGTGGGCCCAATATAATCACAAGGGTGCTTAAAATGGTAAGAGACACAGAAGAGGAGAATCAGAGGGAGTTGTGACTATTGTAGAACGGGCAAAGAGATGCAATGTTGCTGGCTTTGAAGATGGAGGAAGGGGGCTGTGAGTCAAGAAATGTGAGCAGCTTCTAGAAGCTGGAAAAGGTAAGAAGATAGATTCTCACCTAGAGTCTCCAGAAGGAACACGGCCTGCTAACACCTTGATTGCAGCCTACTAAAATCCGAGTCGGATTTCTAATTTACAAGACTGTTAGATAATACAGATGCATTGTTTTAAGCCATTAAGTTTGTGGTAATTTGTTACAGCAGCAAAAGGAAACTAATACAAATGTCTGCAGGGAAGTGATGGGTACTGGGAGCCCTATGGTAAAAACCGACCTGGTCAATGACTGCCAGCTTCCCTAGTTTTTTCCCTCACGTCCAACTCAGGACCAACAGAGAAAGCCAAATGCGCTTCCAAAACGATCACATAAGGTGTCCTGCCTCCATCTTCCCCAAGCCAATAGCTGCCCGCCAGAGCACTCCTGAAGCCTTCCCTCTTTTTTTCTCTATAAAGCTTTCCACTGCCCTGCCTGCCTTTGAGTCTCTGCCAATCACAAGGGATGGTGCCCGACTCCCTTGCTGTAGCAAGCTCTGAATAAATAACCTCTTTTTTCTCATTTGGGTGATCTGCGTTGATTTCCACAAGAGATGGTACTCTATTCTTTTTTGTTTTACTCACTGATTATCCTAATGCAGCAGTTTCCAGTGGAGGGGGATTTTGCCCCTCACCCACCTCCCTGAATGAGGGACATCTGGCATTCTCTGCACACAATTTTGGTTTTCACAACTGGGGAATAATACTGGCATCGAGTGGGTAGAAGCCATTGTAGGAATGGGCTAAACGTCTACAATGCACAGGAATATCTCCAGCAACAAAGAATAATCTGGACCAAAATGCAAATAGTGCTGATCTAATGGCAGAAATTTCTAGCCCCCGTGCAGTAGAGAGGTGTTTCTTTTTTTTTTTAATCTGAGTGGGACAGTAATACTAAAATAAGAGGTGGCCAGCAATCTGTATATTTATTCCAACTAGGCTTGGTCTGGTAGCAAAGAAAGTCCTTATTTCTGCTTCCAAAAAAGAATGTGACCTCCCTTACCCTGAAGGAGCAGGAAAGTCTAGCATTTCATTTTGTTTCTCTGCTTAGTAACTCCTAGAAATTTATAGTGTATGTAAAAATATGTTAATATATTTACATCTATTTATATATACATGAAATATAACTATAACATGAAATTTTGACGTATGAATTGTGGAAATGATCTCTTCATAACTATATCATACATGCAGACACGCACATAAATTTGTTTCTAGCTGGTTCAATTTGCAAAACTACTTCCCTAATTCTCTCTGTGCACCAGTGCCCCAGTCCAATGGTGCGGTACTTCATTTGAGCTTTATGTATCTGAGACACTCTCATCTCTGGGTTTTCAAAGCTGATTTGGAATGCATGCTATCTAAGCCTTCACATTCTTCATGCATTTAAAACAGAGCTGTAGTTGGAAATTTCTTCCACAGATCGACCTCTAGTGTTTCTAATTGACAAGCTCAGGAAGGAAGAGGTGAGGTAAGCTGTTAGCTGTGGAGAGAGGCATTCTCAATCCTTTCGTTCTGACATTTTGCAAGCTCACAGGCTAATTAATCAATTTAATTAAGAAAGAGAGCATGTTGCTATGGTATCATGAGGCATGTTTATACTGCCACATTAAGATTTCAGAGTATTTTTAATTTTTAATTACCTACTTCCATTTTTTTTATTGAATTGGTAAAGACCTTAAAAATTTTTTTCCTTTTGCCTATATGATTTTTCTGCCAGTGTTTTCTGAGCTCGAGGTACTAACTGAAATAGAGCTGCCTCTCTTCTTTGAGCAGAAATAAGATCACCTCTGGAGCCCTGGTTCTGTGCAAGATTTGATTAAAAAGTCCCACGGAAGACATTGTACCAGCTGGCCTTCTATGCATGTGCTTATGCACAAGAAGCCACTCATTTATCGCCAGAGACATGACCCAGGAGGAGTTTTATCTATAATGGATGTAACATATGCTTGCAAGGATTCAAGATATTTCCAGAAACATTTTCAGTTCTAGCTTTTTCTTTCCTACAGCATCACAGAAATGTTTAGTGTTAATGATAAAACAGGTGACTTTTTGCCTTAGACAATAGTTTTCTGGGAGTGTCGAGAGAATTAAATATGCCCAGGTTCATTTAAAGAAGCCGTTAATTACTTGAAGTAACAGGTAACCCTGATTATTCAAAGAGCCCTTTTCCATCATGTTTTCTAGCTCCTAGTCATTAAAGGGATGAGTGCAGGTAGGGAGAGAGAGGGTGCAAAGTAGCTTTTGAATTAGATCAGACTGAAACTTTATTATTAAAGTAGACCAGGAATAACATAATAAAGACAAATCAGACAGAAACACTCTCCTGTATCTTATGAAGGATGTGAAATTGTGTGCAGTAATTCTTTTTTTTTTTTTTGATTTACTATTAAGTGTTTGTGCTTAGGGGGATTTGGAATCTTATTAAAAAAGAAAAAATGAATACATGGAAAATATAAATGTGTGTCTGTCTTTTATAAGAGGCAGTCTAGCTAGTGTGTCCTCCTCTGGGACTTATTTATGCATTGTTATTAATGCTTAATCTGTGGCTTGAATCATAATGTTCATTTATAAGATGTGCACATTTATAAGATCTGTATTACTGAAGCTGACACCTTGGGTTTTTCATGTAGCTCAGTACTGCTAGTGGTGCTTTTGGGAAAAGCCACTTCTTTAAGGACAAAGGTAGTGTCCCTGCAATGCAGTCTATAAAGAACATCATAGAAATAGACTGCCTTTCAGTACGGAAACCTACTGGAATTCTCATTTCCATGTGCAGACTGGCCTGTGAGCTGCCTTGTGACCTGAGTTGGCCACTGTCAAGCTTGTGATGACTGTGTCCTCTTAGATTTGACATGAGAACAACAATTAGAATTGCCTGATAGGATGACAGGACAGCCAGTCTAGGTGACTGAGAATCCAGCTCTGTAGTATAAAAAGTGCTCTATTTTCAGCTATGTCCTGTATTCAAAAAAAAAAAAAATCACACACTGAAAAAAGTACTAAAAAGCTGTCAACACATTTTTTCATGGAACATTTTAAGTATGTTTGCTGCTGCTAGTAGCCTTTAAGATAGGATAAAAGTATTATTTCAAGTTGGACTTTTGGCCAGGATGATCCATCAAGGTTGAATCGACGTTGTCTAGTGCTGCATTTAGGTCATACAGCACGTGACCTTCAGCTGCGACTCCAAAGACAGTACAGACTCCAAACCCTCTGCAATTTAACAATATTAATTAAACTAGTATAGTTTCTTAAATGTTGGGGCTTGTGCTAGGGCTGGAGATACTACAAAACGTAAGACATAGTTCCTGCTTTCAAGAGCTTAGACTCCTAGATAAGATGGATGGAAGGATGCAGATAAGAGAAGTAATTGAGGTAAATGTTCATATAGTTAGCTTATTTGACTTTGGTTTGGAGTCAGGGTTTACTGCACATCTATTCCAATTTGCAATAGGAAGTTGTCCTAGGAAATGAGTATTTAGTTCCTCTCCCTGTTGTTTTAGGAACACGTTGGAGGGTTGATCTAGCCCAGCACTTTCCTCTGTGACATCCTGAGGGGCAGGTTGGTGTTAGTGATGAAGGGATTGGGGTTTGAGGAAGAAGAGGTACAGGGACAGGGAGGGAGGCTGGGAGGCAGGCTGGGAGATCTGTTTTGTGGGGAGCTGTGCTCAGATTGTGCATTTGTCATAATGGGAAAGTGACATGGGGTTAAGAATCATCTGTTCATTGATTTACACAGGCAGAGACTCTCCCTGGAGTGTCTCAAATGCATGCAGCGTGCATGAACACTGGATTGGGATCAGTGAGCTGAAAGATGCAGAGCAGCACACATGGCTGGATGAATCCCTGTGGATTGTGGATGGGAAGAACCATGAGCACTGTTCGTTTTAGAAGGTAGGAGCCATAGTGGGTGTTTGGTGAGGCTGGCTGGCTGGCTCTGAAGCCAGATTTAGCTGTGGCTAAATGACCTTCCATGGAAGTCATGCAGGGTCATTTTTTTTGTTTTGTCTCTCAATTTAAGATTTATGTGTTAAACATAATCACATAATCCCAGTTCCATTGCTCACTTTCAAAGCAACTAGAAGTCTTAAGTTGATGTTGTTCTAGGTGAGCCATATATACACCAGAAGTTCAGCTTTTATTCCACTTTGGAGGAAGATGTATATGTGAAAGTGTGATGAGGACTCAGAAATCTAGGGAAAGTGACAGAACAGTTTACCCTTCACTTTTGTAGTTGGCAGGGTTTTTATTCAGAGAAGGTGGTGCTTTTTATTCCTTGACAATTACATTTTACCTTCCCATGAAGAAAATGATGCTGAGCCTGGGTGTGGTGCTGTCTGCACTCTGATGTTTTGAGTAGGCATTTACCCCAGGCCCTGAGCAGTGTGCCAGGAGTTAGCATGCTGACCTCTGGCTGGGGGAGGCCAGGGTTTTCTGGATATAGAGCCCTGTAATAGGAATGACGATGGGGACAGAGGACCCAGTGTTTCCACAAGGGCAGGCACCTTCTCTCTGCAAGAGGCAGCAGCACTGAATGAGATAGCACTTGTTGGCAAGGAGCCAGACTCTGGAGTTGGCGTCTCAGCCCAGGTGCAGTTATCTGGTGGGTTGTCATTTAATCTCCATGCCTCAGTTTGCTTCTCCTCTTATTATTAAAATTGAGCCAGTAATACCTGCTCCACGCTCGTTATAGGACTATTCTAAGCTCCAATGGGATGATGATTTAAAGTACTCAAAAAAATGTAAGTTAAATTTGCATAAGTAAACATGTACAGTCATATTATATTGTGGCATCAGGGCTCTTATCAATTATTTTTATAGACAATTGAATATTATAGCTTGAATTCAACCATTTTAAAAATCACCACCCTTTAACCTACTGTATAGCACAGGGAACACTACTCAATACTCTGTAATGACCTGTATGGGAATAGAATCTAAAAAAAGAGTGGATATATGTATATGTATAACTGATTCACTTTGTTGTACAGCAGAAATTAACACAGCATTGTAAATCAACTATATTCCAATAAAAATTAAATAAAAAACAAAAAAGAATATAAAAAAATTATCACCCTTTAATAAAAAAAGATCTTTCAAAATGCATGGCACTTTTTATGGCCATTAAAACTCAGGTGACACTGAACATGAGAGTCTAAACAAGGAGTTGGTAAGTGCTTTTCTGTAAAGGGCCAGACAGTAAATATTTTATGTTTTGTGGGACATATGGTCTCTATCACAACTACTCAACTCTGCTGTTGTAACACTAAAGTAGCCACAGAAACTTTGTTGACCAGTGAGTGCAGCTGTGCTTCAAAAAAACTTTATTTCCATAAACAGGCATTGAGCTGAATTTGGCTTATATGGGCTGTAGTTTGCTACCCCCTGGCCTAGCCTAACTTTAAGGGGTTGGGGAAATGTAATTAAACCATCTTCCTGGGAGAAGAACTGGGATATTTGTGAAGAACATGTTTAGCTGATTGGGAGCAAGCATGTGAGAAGCAGCTGGTACAGGTTAGCCAGTTTGGAAGGTGATGATCATTAATGGGGTATAATGGATGAGGGTAAGGGAATTAATGGTGTTTTTAAAGGAGTGATTATTTAGACGTTAAGCTGGGTAACCCAAAGAGTGAGGAGGTAAGGGGGTGAGAGTGATGAACATTGTTGGGGTTAGTAGCTTGGTGTTTTTGATGAAGTCAAGCAGTCTTGAAATAGGAATAATAATAGTGCACTGGAAGGATAGGAGATGGTGGTAAGCGGGCGTGAACTGGAAATTCTTGGAAGCGAATTCCCAAATCGCTCCCAATTGGCGGGGGAGGCAGGTAGAGGTGAAATAGGAAAAAATAACTTACTAGAGGTGAGGAGGTCAAGAAACAGAGAGGCCAGGATGTTGAATGGCTCATCCATGGAGTTATTGAAAGCATCGAGAATGATACAGAAGTAGAGAGAAAGACAGTAAACTAGGTCTTAAATCCATTGGTAAATGAAGGGGAGTTCCTGAGAGGTCTGTAGGGTTGTGAGAAAGTCTGAAGCTAAGGACTTGAAGTATTTTGGAGTAAGGGAAGAAAGATGACAAATGGTCTGGCAGCAAATACTGTGGCAAACACTGCCTAGATACGCACCAATCCCATTAGTGCTTATTCCTGAGCATACAAACTATATTTTTTTAGCCTTCCCTGTAATTAAGTGTGGTCAAGTGATATAGTTCTGGTCCATAGAATGAGGATGGAAGTATGCTCAGCGCTTCCAAGCCTGTCCCATAGGAACCTTCTATGTGCAGTGCTCCATTCTCTCCCTTGTCTGCTTGATGGATGCAGAGGATCCTGGAGGCCTCTCAGACCCTGGGGGATGATGAGAAACTAAATGGAAGGATCCTGGGGTCCTGAGTATTTGCTGCTTTTAGTCACTAGGCTGGACTTTACCTGAGCAAGAAAGAAACTTCTATTGTGTTAAGTCCCTAGCATTACTTAATCTAATACACGTAATCTAGGTTCCAAAGTACATGGAGTGTGAGAAAAAAAGAAATTAAAAAAAACAGAACAAACTTAAGAGATCTTCAAGGGAAGTAGTATCATCTGGAGACGACCAGATGTCTAATTATGATAATATTATTGACTCTAGCAATAACAGCAGCAATGACAATCCCACCACCACCTATCTGAGCCTTTGGGACCTCTGTCCTAGGTACTGGGAATGCAGCTAGAGATTGTGATGGCTTTTGGTGTTGAGTCTGTTGTCTCATTTCCTGTTAAAACCCAGGCATTTTTCACAGGGACTGCTATTTTTCCCTTGTCTCTTTCATTTCCACTTGCTCGGTTGCAGTTTTCAGATCGCAAATACAAACACGTTTGGTATCCTACTCGCTACCTCAGTTTCCCCAGAGATCACCATGGCACTTGGCATACTCCTCTGCTATTTTCTTCATAATTGCCTTAAACTTCAGTTTCCTTACTTGTGAGATAGGAATAATAAACAATACCTCAAAGGGTTGGTATGAGGAGTAAATAACATGATTCCTGTGAGTAGATCACTTAGCACTTTGTGTCCAGCACAGAGTAAGCCTTCATTAAATGTCAACTATTATTATTATTGGTTGTTCAAGAATTTTAATTGATCCAAGACAAGAAAAGAAAATTATTTAGAGCAGTTATTCGCAAAGTGTGTTCCCCAGACCAGCAGCATCAATACTAAAATTCTTGGGCTATACCCCAGTCCTACTGAATAGAAACTCTGGAAGTGGGGCCCAGTAATCTGTGCTTCAAAAAGCCCTCTAGGTGGTTTTGATACATGCTGGAGTTTGAGAACCATTTCTTTACAGGTTTTAGCAATGCTTATTTTTTCATTTGAGAACCTTCTAAGGAGAATCCATTTAATTCTTTAAAACGTTCAGAATAAGAGCAGAAAAAATACTCCAAACCATGAAACATTACTGTCTTCAACTGCGAGCAGGAAGTGGCAGAGTGTCGGGGAGAGAGTGTGACCCTGGGAGAGAGTGTGACCCTGACCTTGTGTCTTGGACCCACACAACGACCCCTTTAGTTTGCCTTGTTTTCACCTATACTACAGGATGTATTTCACAGGCCAGTGACCTTGCAGTGTAAATGCCAGCAAGGCCAGGTTGTTAGCGGGTTTATAGCTATAACCCCTCACTACAAAGGGAATGGTCAGGTGGAGTTATTTTGCCATTTGAAGTGGAGGTGCTAGTTTAAAAGCTATTTGGCTCTTGGAGCCATCTTCTTAAATTTCTTGGTGCATGGCTCAGAATCTGGGGCCCAGATCCAGAATGGCTTGTCTGTGACTTTTTTGGATCAATGTCCCATTTGTGCTTTCAATCTGGCTGTCCTCTGCCTTTGAGCTAGAGTAGGTCTTGAGGTGTGTTTTTTTTTTTTTTTTTGGTGTGTGTGTGTGTGTATTTTGTTTTGTTTTTAAGCCACAAATATATATCTGGTCAGTCTGAATCTTATTGGTCCTATTGTCCTATTTCTTTCCTCTCCTTGTGCCTTGCTGAGTACTGGAGCTGGGAAGGGAGGAGGGGCCTTCTAGTCTGACTTTCTTGCTGCACAGAGGGGAAACACGTCCTGAAATGTGACGTAACTCCCCCCAAGGCCACACTGTTGCTCTCATTTTCAGGGTTGTAAGCCTGTCTCTCGTATCTCCTCTCTCTGTCCTTTGTAACTTGACGTTTTCTTCATGCACTTTATTTTGGCATGGATATTCCTCTTTGGGAATGGGAGCATTTTGCTGCGTAATGATTTTTCTTCTAAGTGTCAAATGACCGTTGTCAGTTTACTGGTTTTGGTGGTGGCAAGAATCTGTGTCTGCAGAACTGTGTCAGATACTTGTTGTGACTCATATGTTTAGGTTTCATGATAAATTTTTTCTTTAGAGTTGGATTACTTTCCTTCTCTGAAGTTATAGTTGCTTCCAGAGAAGCAACCTCATTGCTGGGGAAGAGCTGGTTGCTCCAGTGGATTTTCTGACATTCAGAGACTTTTGGTGTGGCCATCAGGGTGCAGGCCTGGTCTCCCAGGCTGTCCAGCTGGGTGGCATTCCCAATGAGCAGGTCTGAACACTAGCATTAGAGTTTCAAAGATGGCTGCTAGAGCAGCTCTGGAACCAGGGTAGGCAATAGATCTCTAACTTCCTCTAACAGAATCTCCTTATCTTTCACTTGTGCTCCTTTCCCAGGTATTTTCATGATTGTCTCATCCCAGTTTAACTGATTGACTGCAAAGTTCAAGACAGAGTTGTTACACAGACTGTTTGTGTCCCCTAAACTTCGTATGTTGAAATCTAATCCCTAATGTGATGGTATTAGGAGGTGGGGTATTAGGGAGGTGATGAGGTCATAAGGGTATAACCCTCATGAATGAGCTTAGTGCCCTTATAAAAGAGATATGAGAGAGATCTAGCTGTCTGAGGACACAGTGAGAAGACAGCCATCTATAAACCAGGAAGTGGGCTCTCACCAGATGGCAAATCTGCCAGCACCATGATCTTCAGACTTCCCAGCTTCCAAAACTGTGAGAAATAGATTTCTATTGTTTAAAAGCCACCTAGTCTGGTATTCTGTTAAAACAGCCCAAACAGACTAAGGCAGAGTGATCTCAAAAATATTGCTTCTGTTTTATGTTTTGGTTTTTTGGCCAGGAGGCATGTGGGATCTTAGCTCCCCGACCAGGGATTGAACCTGCACTCCCTGCACTGGAAGGTGAAGTCTTAACCACTGGACAGCCAGGGAAGTCCCAATTACTACATATTTCTACCTACAACTTCCACACATAGTTTTTGTCCCTTTAAAATATTTAAAGATATATACAGGCTTAACATTGTATCAGAATTAATTTAGTCTCAAATAATTAAATATTATTGTAGCTGTTTACAGTATTTTTGTGGCTGTTAAAAAAATGGTCATCTCTACAGGCTCCATACTCATTACTGTTTATGTGACCATCCCTCTGGGGTTCTGAGGTACCATCTGTGTAGTCATATACAGCTGTTCTAGTCTTCCCTCCCTGATAGATGCTTGTGTAAAGTAACTCCACCTTCTGGACTTTGGATGTGATTGTTTGCTGGGTTGATGCCTGGAGTGATGGTAGCCATCTTGTTATGTTGATGTGTCAAACTTGCAGATGAAAGCAACACTTTGAGGCTGACAAAATGGAGAGAGAGCACTCAGGTCTTTGATTATGTCATTGTGCCACTAAATTAACCAACTCTGGACCAATCTCTCTCCAGATTCTTTTTATGTGACATAATAAATGCCCTTATCCTTTAAGACCTATATGGTTATATATTTTGTCATTTATCACCATAGACGTTCTAGCTGGCATAGTGAGCATTTTGTTTGACTCTGGACTTTTACCCTTAGCTAGGTGGATATTTATCATATTCAAAATTATAGCACAGCATTTTTTGCTACCAGCTATTGGCATGCCTTGAAAGTTGTTTTCATTTGGAATTGGTTTCATGCATTTGAGGTGGGAAGGTAGTAGGACTGGCAGCAATTGAAAATATTGCCACATGAATTTCAAGTCTTATGAAACTTGTGTTCTGATTTATGTTTACCAAAGGCAGCTTTGGTCCGAATGCCAGTTTGCAGGATCCACTTATCTTTCCTGAGCTGCACACCATGCCATGAGGGCTGATGGCAAGGATACATTTGACATTTCAAAATCTTCCTTGAAACTCCCACATGAAGTCACTCCAGCTCTAATAAGTCAAGAGCTTCTGTCACCTACTTTTCCAATTGGGTAATGTCTTCATTAACAAGAGCAGCTCAGACTGTGTATGATGGAAGGTCAAAACCAAACTGATTTTCTTACTCCCACATTATTTTTTAAGCAAAATTGTATCTAATCATTTTTTAGGAGTTTAATATGTTTTAGTTTTTGATTTCTCAGAAATAAACAGGTACTCATATACTTAATTACAGACTCTGAAGTTGACTATGACAATACAGCATAGCTTATATAGCCAGTCGTCATCTCCTAATTGCTGTGAAATTCTTAGGTTTATGTAATAATGATAAACTTATCTTTGTTTCCTTTAAAGTATTTGTTATCAGTGATTAAAAACTTGGTCAAGTGAAGATTCAGTTATTCAGTTTAAAAAATAATGTTGTTTTTCACTGTGTTGAGTTGGGTTACACTAAATAGGCAAGAACCATCAGGTCTTCAACACAAATCTCCTATTGAGTGTGATCTTTTATTCTCTGAAGTCCATGTTCTTTCTACCAAGGGATGTTCTCCAGCACAGGGTTCAGTTGGAAATATTCTATTCATCCTTCATGACTCAACTTAAGGTATTGGCTTTTAGGTAAGATTCTACCATTTTTTTTCTTTTTCCACTTTCTAAGATAGTGATATGACTAATAGTAGTGGCAAATAGTACATGCTCAATAACCGCTAGTTTCTCTGCTCCAACTAGACTTTACCCCTGCTGAGGGTGGGATAGTCTTTATTCATTGAATTTTAGTAGATACATTATAAATATTTGTTGAATGAGTTAAGAAAAATGGCCCTGTCCAGATCCACTCTGAATTTCTGCAACATATTATGCAAAGTCATTGCAGTGACTCAAAACAACTATCATGTGTCTAGTTGTACACACACCATCCTCTTAAGCCAGGCAATAGTACATCTTCTGGACTGGTGGAGAGTGAACCAATTGGGACCTTAGTGAACTCAGTCTCCCACAGAAACAAAGAAAATATGGCAAAAACAACAAAAGCAACGATTTCAAAACTCTGGAAATTAACCAAAAACACAAAAAACTGTAAGGCATCTACCTGAGAGAAACTATTGAAGTTAAGTGAGATGGGATGGGCTTTAATGTTTTAACTTGGGGCTATTCCCGTCCTCTCTCCTTTCCCAGCTCAGTGGCATAGTAGTTGCTGGTAGCCTTGTGACCAGTGAGGACTGACATCTTTTGGAGCTCTATTAAATATTCTATCTCCAGAGCACAGTAATATTTTTTCCCCAAATTTGCAGCTTCCTGGAAAATCTCTATTTCCAGGATAATATGGCTGTTTTATTTAACTTAGAGCTCAGTTCAGTGGAAATGCCCTCCACCCAGGATATTATTGAAAATAGTAACAATATCCTAGCAGTATCACAGCTGCCTAAGGCTGTGGTTTCAGTTGAAATGAACAAGATCCTTATGGAAACTTGAAAGGATTATACACCATGACCAAGTGGGATTTATCCCAATAATGCAAGGTTGGTTTAACATTAAAAATATCAACATAAATAGAAAAAAAAAGAAAGTACATGGTCATCTCACTAGACAGAGAAAAAGCATTTGCTGACACAACATTTTTTCATGATAAAAAACTTATACTAGATATAGAAGGTAACGTATATCCTTATAAAGCTTATCTACAATAAACCCACATTTAACACCATGCTTCATGTTGAAAGCCTGAGTACTTTCCCACGAGGATTAGGAATAAAACAAAGATATTTGCTTGCACCGCTTCTATTCAGTATTGTACCGTGGATTCTAGCCAGGAAAATTTACAACAAAGGAAATAAAAAGCATCCAAATTGGAAAGAAAGAAGTAAAACTACTTCTATTTGCAAGTGACATGATCTTGTGTATAGAAAAATCACAAGGGACCCACTAAAAACTGTTTGAACTGATCAACAAATCCAGTGAGTTTGCAAAATACAAAATAAATATACCAAAATCAATTTTATTTCTACACACTATCAAGGAAAAATCTGAAAAAATTAAGTAATTACATTTACAATAGTATAAAAAATAATAAAATAGGAAGAAATTTAACAAAATAATGGTAATACTTGTACACTGAAAGCTACAAAACATTGCTGAAAGAAGTTTCAAAATATCTAAATGGAAAGACATCTCTTGTTCATGGATTGATAGAGTTAGTATTGTTAAAATGGCAATGCTTATAAAATTGATCTACACATCCAATGAAATTTCTATGAAAATATCAGCTGTATTTTTTTGTAGATATTTCCAAGCTGATCATAAAATTCATATGGCATAAAAGAGGCCCAGACTAGCCAAGAAAATCTTGAAAAAGAAAATCTATGCTGGGGGACTCACAGTTCCTGATTTCAAAACTTGCCACAAAGCTATGTTAATTAAGACAGTGTGGTGCTAGAATAAGGGTAGACATATAGATCAATGAAATAGAATTGAGAGTCCAGAAATAAACCTTTACATTTTTGGTGAATTAATTTTCAACAAGATGCCAAAATAATTCAGTGGGAGAAAGAATAGACCTCTCAAGAAAATGTGCTGGAAACTGGATATCCATACGCAAAAGATAAAGTTGGATCCCTACCTTACATCATATATAGAAATTAACTCTGATGGATCAAAGTCTTAAATATAAGAGCTAAAAAATACAGTTATCGATGAACACATAGTATCTTTGTGACCTTGGTTGAAGCAATGGTTTCTCAGATATGACACCAAAAGCACAAGGAACAAAGGAAAAATAGTTAAATTGCCTACCTTAAATTAAACTTCTGTGCTACAAAATATCATGAAGAAGGTGAAAAGACAATTCATAGAATGGGAGAAAATACTTGTAAATTATGTATCTGATAAGAGAATTATATGCAGAATATATAAAGAACACATAGCTCAATAATAAAAAGACAATTCAGCTTAAAAGTGGGTAAGGGATATGAATAGACAGTTCTTTAAAAAGATATATGAATGACTAATAAGCACATGAAAGGTGATCAGCATCATTAGCCATTAGGGAAATGCAAATCAAAACTATAATGAGATGTCACTTCACATCTATTAGCATGGCTATAATCAAAAGGAAAAAAAATAACAAGTGTTGGCAAGCATGTGGAGAAATTGCTGTTGGAAATATAAAATGGTACAGCCACTCAGGAAGACATGCTGTCAGCCCTTGAAAATTTTAAACATAGTTACCCTATGTCCCAGCAGTTCCACTCCTAAGTACATTCTCAAGAGAAATGAAAACTTATGTCTACACAAAAACTTGTACAAAAATGTCTGTAGCAGTATTATTCATAGTCATTAAAAAGTGGAATCAACCCAATTGTCCATCAACTGATGAATGGATAAACAAAACATAATATATTCATACAGTGGAATATTATTCAACCATAACAAGGAAGAAAGTTCCTTTTTTGGAACATGCCACAAAATGGATGAAACTTCCAAACATTGTGTTAATTAAAAGAAGTCTGTCACAGATGACCATATATTGTATGATTCCATGTATGAAATGCCCAGAGTAGGCAAACCTACAGAGATATGAAGTAGATTAATGGTTGCCTGGATCTGTCAGAAGTGGGATGGGATGGAATATGGGAAATGATTGCAAATGGGCATGGGATATTTTTTCAGGTGATGAAATGATCTAAATTTAGATTGTTGTCATGGTTGCACAACTCTGTGTGTGTACTAAATAACCACTTATCCATATACTTCAAATAGGTGAATTTTTTAGTATGTAAATTATATATCAAAATTATTAAAAATAATATATGGCTATCTCTGTTTTTTACCTAGGGAGTTGTTCTATTTCAGACAATCAGGGGATAGTAATGTCTGTCTTCTCTTTGAGACTCTGGTGAGTCCCAAAGCCATGTAGTTGAAAATCATTTCTGTATAATTATAGAGGGTTTATCCCTTAAGGTTTGAAAATTAGTTCAAAGGAGAAGGAATGTCAGTCTTTTCAACCTGCAAACCTATCTTCACTCTAGACCTTGATTGGAAATGTTTTATCAGACAGCATATTGGACTTTAGAAAGTGCTAAATTATGCAGGAAAAGTAGTATAATATCAAGGAACTGGTAAAGATAGACCCTCCCTTCTTTTTTTTCTATATGAACTTTCAAGATTTTAAGTGTGTGTGTATGTGTGTGTGTGTGTGTTTTACAAAGTATTCCAGGTTTTTAATTTCTTTTCATTGTCTAAGTGGAGATGATAAAGGAAGAAAGAAAGTCTTCCATTCACTCATTATTTATATATTTATTCAAGAAGTATTTATTGAATACCTCCCAGGCACTGTGCTAGACTTTGAGAAAACCAAGAATGCTATGGGAACTGAGACTTCAGGTTTCTTGATCTAGTGTTAGCATTCTATTTCTAATTCAGCAAGACAGACTTCCCTTTTTTTTTTTTTTTTTTTTTTTGTGGTACGCGGGCCTCTCACTGTTGTGGCCTCTCCCGCTGTGGAGCACAGGCTCCGGACGCGCAGGCTCAGCGGCCATGGCTCACGGGCCCAGCCGCTCCACGGCATGTGGGATCTTCCCGGACGGGGGCACGAACCCGTGTCTCCTGAATCGGTGGGCGGACTCTCAACCGCTGCGCCACCAGGGAAGCCCTAGCCTTCACTTTTTAAAAAAAAATAAATTTGTTTACTTAGTTTTGGCTGTGTTGGGTCTTTGTTGCTGCACGTGGGCTTTCTCTAGTTGCGGTACAGGGTCTTCTCATTGCGGTGGCTTCTCTTGTTGCAGAGCGTGCGGGCTTCAGTAGTTGCGGCTTGCAGGCTCTAGAACACAGGCTCAGTAGATGTGGCACGTGGGCTTAGTTGCTCCACGGCATGTGGGATCTTCCTGGACCAGAGCTCGAACCCGTGTCCCCTGAATTGGAAGGTGGATTCTTAACCACTGCGCCACCAGGGAAGTCCCAGACTTCTCTTGATGAACACTCACTGCTAGGTTAAACAGTGAGAGACTTGGTGAACCTTGTTGCTCATTCTCTTTAAACCACATGTTTCCCAGGGTTCTTAGCAGTTTATACTATCTTTTGCAGTCGTGTATTGATGAGCCATAGTGAAATCATCTTTGTTAAGGACTCTAAAAATATTCTCTAAACTCCTCAGGATGCAAAAGTAGAACAACCTACATTACAAGAGAGAAAAATGGTACAGATGACCCTATTTGCAGGGCAGGAATAGAGATGCAGACATAGAGAACGGACATGTGGACATAGGGTGGGAAGGGGAGGGTGGGACGGATTGGGAGATTAGGATTGATATAAATACACTACCACGTGTAAAATAGATAGCTAGTGGGAACCTGCTGTATAGCACAGGGAGCTCAGCTCAGTGCTCTGTGATGACCTAGGATGGGGGGGTGGGTAGGAGGGAGGTCCAAGAGAGTAGGGGATATATGTATACATATAGCTGATTCACTTCGTTATACAGCAGAAACTACCACAACAGTGTAAAGCAACTATATTCCAATTAAAAAAATGAAGTAGAACAAACCCTCAAGTATGATATTATCTGTTGAACTGTGAGTTGAAAATAACTAGTCCAGGTCTTTGGCACTAGAGACAAGGTAGTTAGCACAAGTCAGATATTCTGCCTTCATTATATAGTATTATAAAGTCAGTAAGTGTTCTTGACTTGTGCTTCTTGATCACTTTCCTTGGAAAGGTGTTATACTGGCAGATTGTAATAAGCACCATATGTGAGCTATGTTCCTTCACAATTTTTCAATCTCAAAAATCATCAGACAGTTTTTTAAATTGTTGACCCAAAACAGATAGACTGCCAGATATTTCTCCAGCAAAGATGGGTTTATTTGGGATCAGCAGAGAATTGCAGTTCCGGGTCTGCAGCCATGGCAGGCCACGCAAAAGTCCCTCCACAGCAAGGGAAGGAGAATGCTTTTATAGAGGAGAAAACGAAGTTGCGAGGCTACAGTACTCAAAGAGTCCATGACTTTTCATTGACCAAGTCCTTGCCAGGAAAAAAGAGGAGTCTTTCTTCTTCCTGTTGGTACCTGTTATTGTTACAGGGCATGAGAGCTCCCTTTTCTGGTCTTCTGACTCTGTTTAATTGAGGTTTCTGTTTACTGATTTTTTACATATCCCCATTTTAATCAGGATCTTTCTCTGAAAGCATCACTGATCAAGGGTCGGGTTTTCTGGTTTCAGCAGTTTTTTGTCTCTCAATGCTAGGAAGGACCTTTCCTGGGTGTAGTGTCTCATGTTGGAGGGAAAGTGCACAAATTGGAAACCTATTCAGGTCATGTTCCAATAACAAAGAGAAGGAGGGAGAACTCTCAGGTACTTTTAATCTAAAGTCTGTGTGCAGTCAAGATCATAGACTATTGGAGAGCATCTGAAGCATTATGTCATCATCAAAGCTTTGGTGAAAAACTTCCAACAGGCTTGGTTTGGGTATCTTGAGAAAGATGTCTCATCAGATGTTGTCTGCTTCAATTCTGGAAGAGGTTTACTTTCTAGTCACCAGATGATATACAGGTCCAGTCAGGTTTGGTGCTTTCTTTAGGTGTGTCATGTGAATACAAGAGTCTATTCCATGGAGTTTGTTGACACAGTGGTTGGTTTGTGGTACCTGATAGGGGCCTTTCCAGTGAGGTTGAAGAGAGCTCTTCTAGAGGTGTCTTTTCCAATAGACAAAATCTCCAGGTTGCAAGGTGTGATGTCTAAGTTCTTTATCTCCCGATAGTGCACTGTGGAAAGATTGATCATTCAAAACATGATTATTTTAAATAGAAGCTATTAGGCCTTTGCGATACTGGAGTATCTCTCCTTTTATAAGGTGTAGCTCAAAAGAAGCAGGAGCCAAGGTATTGGCATTTTCTGACTATCTCAAATGATGAAAATTTATGAGTTATAAAGGGGGTATATCTAAGATTTAGAAGGACAAATGACAATGCTTTAGGCCAAGGCATTTGGAGGGCCTCCACAAATTTTGCCAATTAATATTATTTTTGCTTAATAATAATGCCGTTAGCATGTTCTACTAATCCAGAGGATTGAGGGTGGTAAGTACAGTGGAAGTGTTGTAAAACCGGCGAAACAGTGCAGACTTGTAAAAGTACCTGGCCAGTAAAATGGGTTCCTTGATCACTGTGAAGTTCAAGAAGAGTTCCCTAGGTTGGGATAATCTATTTCAAAAGGATGTTAGCCACAGAAAGAGGCAGTAGCCTGTCTGCAAGGGAAGGCTTCAGTCCAGTGTGAAAACATATAGACCATGACTAAAGCATATTTATATCAGTGAGATAGAAGTTGTATGAAATCCATTTGTCAGAACTTGAATGCTCCATTAGGCAGTTTATAATGTCTGGGAGCCATAGGAACAGGCTTCCCTCGGTTGTACTTCGGGCAAATGAGACAAGTGAGTTAGGCACTTTTTGCAACATTGTTAATGTTTCCACCAATATTGTTTCATGAATGCTATTATTTTTTCAGTAGACCAATGGTTTAATGAATGTGTAGTGGTGAGGAGTGGTAACATCAGAGTCTCTAGCAGGACTGGGTTGTCATTTGGTCCAACCAGGGCTTTCTCTTTTTATCAAACCAACAACTGTTAAATTTCCAATCTTTCTTTTTTTCCTTTTCTGAGGCCAATTGTTGGGCTTCTCTAGCCGGTTTTTCCAAATTATCATTTGGGGAAATATCCCTATGTACTGTGACAGAGGTTTGGCTGCTGTTAGGCCTTTTAAGTACAGTATTCCTTGCAGAGATGTTAGCAAAGTGGTTTCCCTTACCTTCCAGAGAGTCAAGTTTAGAATGCCCTGGAATGTTAATAACATCTAAAGTAGCAGGTAAAAGTATTGCATCCAATATTTCTAAACATAGGGACCATTTAAAATTTTATTTCCACTGGAAGTAAGGAAGCCACGTTGCTTCCACAGCATTCCAAAATCATGAGCTACTCTGAAAACATATTTAATATCAGTATAAATATTGGCAGTTTTGTCCCTGGCTAAAGTACAAACCAGTGTAAGAGTGTATAATTCAATCCAGCCTGTTGGGCCAAAGTAGCCATAGGTAAAGATGCTGCTTCAACAACATTAGAAGGAGTTGCAATAGCATACCCAGCACAATATTTGCCATTGTCACTTTTTTTTATGATACTTTATTTTTCTTAATTTAATTTATTTATTTTTGGCTGTGTTGGATCTTCGTTGCTGTGTGCGGGCTTTCTCTAGCTGTGGTGAGAGGGGGCTACTTTTTATTGCAGTGTGCGAGCTTCTTACTGCGGTGGCTTCTCTTGCTGCAGAGTACGGGCTCTAGGCACGTGGGCTTCAGTAGTTGTGGCTTGCGGGCTCTAGAGGGCAGGCTCAGTAGTTGTGGCGCACGGGCTCAGTTGCTCCACTGCATGTGGGATCTTCCCAGACCAGGGCTCGAACCTGTGTCCCCTGCATTGGCAGGCAGATTCTTAACCACTGAGCAACCAGGGAAGCCCTGCCACTGTCACTTTTAAAATAAGAACTGTCAGTGAGCCATGAGAAGTCAGCCTTACCCAGAGGAATTTCCTGTGGATCATTAGGAGGAGTCACGAGGTGATCTGTCAGCATTAAACAGTTGTGTAGGACTTCATCAATGACAGAAGTTGATGATAGTAGTTATGAATAGGTTCATCAGATTTTTGTGTACAAGCCTGAATTTTAATTAGCAGGCTTTGGAGAAGCCCTAGGAATTACTTGATAAAGTTGCCTAGTTATTGCTTGAGCCTGAGCATTTAATAAGCTACTTGGCTGATCTCCCAGCTGTAATTCTAGAGAACTTTCAGAATTTTCCCAACTAGATGTTTTTATACAGTGCTGAGCCTGCCCTTCACTGACAAGCATATAGACTAGCTAATATAAGTCAGAAAAATCAGGTTGACAAGTCTGAATGACTATCTGTCTCTGGCTAATTTGGAGAAATCTTTGACGATGGCTCACAGTTTACCTTTACTTCAGGGAATGTAAGAAATTAGGATTTAGCCTCTGGATCCTCAGAAGGCTTAATTTTAAAGGGACAGGTTCTGACAAATTCAGGGGAAAAGGGAGTAGGGAGAGTTTCAGAGCAAAGGGAAAGTTCAATGAGAGAATTAGTATTGGGAACTCAAGGTATAGAAGAGGTGTAGGTGGTATAGAAGGGGAGGAGGAAGATGGCACTAGAGGCAGAGCCTGACTACAAGGGGCCAAGAGAAAGAAATAAATTGGCACTGAAGGTGGAGCCTGAGACAAAGAAGCCAAGGAAGAAGAGCATGAGGCTTCAGGAGCTGTTTTATTTTTCCTTACCTGTTTGCCTCAGTTAACCTTAAGGTCTTACTTTGCAGAAAGGCAATTTTAAACTCCCAGTAATGTTTTTAAGCTTCAAAACACCATTTGAAATAGACATACCATTCAGTTATGGAAAATTTTGAGCTATTGTAACCATTTGGTTTTAAGAAAATTAAGTTTAGGGATTTCAAAAGTTCCCCATAATGGCCATTGATATTCTAAATTTCCTTTGGTCAGGTAGGTCCAATTAGTTAGAAATGCACATGAGGAAGGACCTTGATTTTTAAACACAAACAGCCAGTCCCTGTAGGTGAGATCCCTCAAAATATTTAGATAACTGGTTCTCACTTATCTAAATATGTCTCAGAGGTTTTTCTCTTGAGTAAAAGAACAATTTTCAATCAGCTTGAACAGCTTATAGCTCAAATAGATCAATTCAGACAGCTTGCAACTCAAATAGCCTGCAAGCTAATACCAGCCAGTTCTAAGTAAACAGCTTGGTCCCTGAGGAGCCAGGCCAGAGACTTTTCAGCCAGTTTCTATAGAACAGCATCTATCCAAAGGAATGAGCCAAAGGCTGAAAAACCAGTCATTTCAGTGAAGCAGCCCCCTTTCCCGAAGGAATGGGCTAAAGGTGTCTCAGCCAGCTTTCGTTGAAACAGTCTGATCCCAGAATCAGACCAAAGTGCCAAATGAGTACTTGCATACAGAACAAGGCCTTAACCACAAAGGATGAAATCTTAAAATAGATCCCAAATAAAGCCTGGAGAGCTTCAAATGCAAAGAGAACGTGAGCTTGTATCCAGGAGAAAGACATGCCGCCAAAATCCAGGGTCAGAGCATTAGCTCGAGTTCAATTGTGGGTACTGCAACTGCTTGCTCACCAGCCCTGGAGGTTTCAGGAGTCATCTCTGATGCCATAAAGGCCATCAAAATGTTGACCTAAAACATGTAGACTGTCAGGTATTTCTCCAGTTAAAGATGGGTTTATTTGGATCAACAGAGAATTGCAATTCAAGGTCTACAACCATGGTGAGCCATGCAGAAGGCTCTACATAGCAAGGGAAGGAGAATGTTTTTATAGAGAGGAAAAGGAAATTGGGAGGGCTATAGGAAACAATGAGTCCATGGCCTTTCATTAGCCAAGTCCTTGCCAGGAAAGAAGAGAAGTCTTTCTTCTTCCTATTGGGCTCTGTTATCACTGTAGGGCATGGGAGCTCCCCCTTTTGGTCTCCTGAATGACTGTATTTTTTGTTTTTTGTTTTTTTTTTTTTGTGGTATGTGGGCCTCTCACTGCTGTGGCCTCTCTCGTTGTGGAGCACAGGCTCAGCGGCATGGCTCACAGGCCCAGCCGCTCCATGGCATGTGGGATCTTCCCAGACTGGCGCACAAACCCGTGTCCCCTGCATCGGCAGGTGGACTCTCAACCACTGCACCACCAGGGAAGCCCTGACTGTCTTTAATTGAGGTTTCTGTTTATTAATTTCTTACCAAATGAACTCCTGGATAGATACTATATTTTCATACCTGATGAGTCTCCTAATGTATCATTTTCATTAAATCACTTGAGGACACGAGTGGATGGCTTGAATTATCTGACTCTTTCTTAGTGGAAAAAATTGTTACTTATTTTGGGAATCAATATCTTAATCTGTGTTTTCTCTTGCATGTGCCTATACTGTTGCTGTGATATCTGCCTCCAGTGCAGCCAGATAACTGCCAAAAGAGCCACAGTGAAACCCCTTGCTGACCACTCAGCACATTGTGAAAGAGGGAGGCATGTAAGATTGTAAGAGCCATTCATAATGGGAGTGTTGGAGGACGTCATTGAGAGGACATGACCTCTGGTTGAAATGTAAGCTGGACCCTTGAAGTCACAGGCTCCTCACCCCCTCCCCTATCCCTGGTATATACACCTTCTTTATCTTGAGGTCATAAAGATAGTCTTCTATGTTATCCTACACAATCTTTACAGTTTGCGTTTTACATTTAGGTATTTAAAACAGTTGGAATAGATTTTTTTTTTATTATAGTATAAAGTAGGAGTCAGGTTTACTTTTTTCTATGTGTATACCTAATTGTCCTACCATCATTTTTGGGAGAAAAATCTGTTTTTTCCCCCACTGCTTTTCAGTGTCATCTTTTTCATTTATCAAGTGCCCATATATGTGTGATCTCTCTATTCCATATATTTTGGGTGCTCTAATCTGTTCCTATTGATTTTTTAAACTCTGTGCTACAGTTACACTATGCTGATCACTATAGCTTTGTAATATGTCTGAGTTTTTAGATTTCAACTGTTACATCATTTCTAGAAGTTCTTTAAAAAATTTTTCTCAAGTTTGCTAGTCATTATTTTAGTCTTTTGATATTTATATTTTTCTTCATTTTAAGAACAAACTAATTATATTTATTTCATGTTCTATATTTGATAATTATAATATTAGATGACTTTTGTGTCTGATTCTGTGGTCGTTTCTGTTGACGTTCTCTCATGGTGCCTTGTTTTCTTGCATGTTTTAGGATTTTTTACTTTGATCTCACGTTTCTTAGAACTTTGTGGAAATCTTTTCAGGTTTGTTTTGGAGGTGGGTTTCTCTAAAGAAGATTTATACCATTTCTCTCATTTCTCTACTCTGTAACCACTTTAAATTAAGGTAGCATGAATTCAGGCTGGAAACCCATGCGGACACCACCTTGAGGTATAAAATCCTCAGCATCAAGTTTCTTTTAAGTTTTCCTCACACTCTGGTAGAGCAGTTTATTTCTATTCAATACTGAATGGTAGCCCTTTTTTCCCCCAGCTTTAGGGTAGGTTTCACTCCATTAAATGTTCTATTTTGGCAGACCTTGGGCTTTGTCTAGTGTCCTTTGTTTTCTGTGAAACATGGAAACCCAAGTTCACCTTGTTTGACTAATATCCTCAAGGCAAAGACCAACTTTTATGAAGAAAGACTTTAAAACTATTTTAATCTGGCTTTTTTTCCCCCATCAAGTGAGTCAGGACATCTGGTCTGCCTTGCTACATGAAACAGAATCCTCCATATATAGCCTTACCGACATCACTGTGAAATTAATTTTTATTGAGATGCACTCAGTTATTGACATATAAAAAAGTAGCTGTCATGAGTAGGGTGACTGTTAAGTTTGTTACCCTAACTGGGATACCTCTGAGAGTGAAGTAAGCCACAACTAATAATTACAGAGAGACCACAGGCATAATATGGGACTGTCCTAGGCAACCAAGACAAAGTATCATTCTACTTGTGGGTAGAGGTCAAATCATGGGATCATGGGTGAACTGATTTTCTCAACTGTTTAATACAGTATCTGTGGATTTGAATTGCTTGAAGAGATGAGAGGTTTTCCAATGGAGGTGAAAAAATAAAATTAATATAGAGTTATACTTGGCTTAAATTCAGATTTTACCATTTACTACTTGTTTGCTCTTGGGTGAATTATTTAACTTTTCTAAGGTTGAATTTCCATGTACATCATGTTTATTATATGGGAGTAATAGCTATCTCACAATGTTGTAGTGAGACTTATGTAACATGTGTGATAGAGTACTTTACACACTCTCAATAATAGTAGCTATTATTACTGTAAGCATGAATTTTTTACAAGAGATAGCTTGGGGACTCAGTATTCAACATTATACTTTCAGACCTTGCAAGTAATGCAGAGCGAAAGACTCAGGAACTTTAATATGACATAATTAAGAAAGAAGATGAAAACTGTTTAAGGTGAGGCTTATCATTAGTACTATTAGTTAAAGTACATGTATAGAAGTAATTATAAAACTTCTTGATTCCTATAATAAAAACTGTGCATTTATAAGAAGTCATTCCTTTCTCTTGATCATTGCTTTATAGGCTACTGCCAGCCCCCAGAAGGAATATTATAGACTTGAGGCAGCAGAAATTTGCAGTTTAAAAAATGGTGCCCTCATCAAGCTGTTAATCTAATTTGTAAAATTTACATACCTGTTCCCTGAATCTTGAATATTCGTTACTTTTCCTAGACTTAGATGAAGTAGTACTTAAAGAAACTTATTGTAGCACATATTCAGGCCCCTTGGATTTTCAAGAGTTCTTTATCTGTTTGCTTCAGGATAGAATAAAAGCATTTGAATTTCAGAACGAGACTAGCCCTAAGACTTTCAATATGCCTCAAAGCAGTAATTTGATACATTAAGTCAGAATCTGCAATAAAGTGTGTAAATATTTGAGAGGTTTCATACCGCTGTTATTTGGCTACTTAAAATTTTTTTGAAGGAAATATGTATTGTACCAACACTATCAAAAATGAATTTAAAATAAAGTTATTCATTAATAGATTAACATTTATATTTTTAAGAATATTTGCAGCTTTTGTACACTCCCACATGTAATCTTTAGATGATATAATTATAGGGTAGACACAGTTTTGTATTTCATACTGTTACTCAGTATAATTTTTGGTTACTATGTGACAGTTTCTTAGAAAGAAACCTTATCAATAAAAGTATCTCATCCTCACCACCAGAAGATGGTTGTGCCATTTCAAGGACCATCTAGATTTTCAACAACTGCCCTGCATTGAAACAGAAACGATTGGGACTAATCCCATATATCCCTGTAAAATAAAACTGGATCTCTCTCACACACACACAAATGACAAAACAAAATAATGCTAAATGGCTCTCCCAAGGAACAGAAGTACCAACTTTGTAACACAGTGTGTTTTGCATATGTAATATGCTTCTAGGAATCTCTGTTGCAGAAATCAGGAAAAAGAAAACTCACTTTATCTCTCTCTCTTTTTTTTTTTAAAACAGTCAGGTGGTTCCTAGGATCTTGATTGAGTAGTAATGTGATTCAAAGTGCAACTGGGGAGGAGAAATGGCTTTCCTTTCCCATCTAGTTTCCTATCCCAACTGGAGGTTTTTAATGCCAGATGTATCTAGGAAAGGCTTAAAACCCCATCAGTACACCAAGTTGTCCAATCCTACATAACAATAATGGCTGGGGTATGTAGTGGTAATAATAAAAATAAAAGAGTAAGATAGTAATCTCTGTGTGAAACCCGAGGCTGCGAAACAGTGCTCTTCCCGGTAATGACCCCTTTGAGTCATAGCAGCTGCGAGCAAACTCAGTGCATGCTGTTGGCAATCTCTTCTCTATCGCTTCCTGTTTCAGTATCTAAGGACTTTTATGATTTAGCTTCTTTTGACCTATAAAATACATTGTTCAAATTTGTACTGAAATCCTGTTCAGTATTTCTGGGATCCCTGCTAAGCTGTTTGACTCTGTAATTCCCAGTGGGTAAAGTAAAGCCCTCACATTAATTATTATGCCTTGCATATAGGGAAAGGTCTCCTTTTATTGGCTTTAATGTCATCTATTATTCTTCTCTTAGAGACAGACAACCAGGAAAGATCTTAATAAATTTCTTGTCCATCATTTTGAGATGAATTTTTTCATGTCACCAATTATTTAGCTTTTGTGGTTAAACAACCATTTGTTGTTTTTAGTAAATCATTTATTGCCATATTTTCTTGAAAACAATATATTTCTCTATTAGGTGTCTATTGCTACACAGCAAGCCACCCCAAAACTTAGTAGGTTAAAGCAATGATGTTCCTGTAGGTTGGCAATTTAGGCTGGACTCAGCTGGTGGTTCTTGTCTGGGCCTTGTTTGTGGTCAGCTGGCCTGGCTGGTGAGTCTGAGTTCAGCTATTGGGGAGCTGGGACTAGCTGGTTTGGGAACCTCAGCTTGGATGGCTAGGATGGCAGGGGCTCTCTCCATGTGCTGTCATTCTCGACCAGGCTTGTTGCATGGGGACCAGCTTGCAAGCATGAGAGAGTAGGAATGGGAGAGCAGAAGCTGCACATTGTCTTGAGGCTGAAAGGACTCAAATCCACCAGAATGGTATAGAGATTTTACTTTAAACTGAAGATGTTTGAGATACAGCAGATACAGGAGGAAGCCTTTGCTGAGCCTTGCTTATCTGATTAAAGGCAAAGCTTTCTGAGAATGAAACTGCTATAAATCCCCTCTCTGAGGAAGTTTCCAGCCAGGAAGGAGACTGACCATTAGCACCGGGATGAGAAATTCCTAAATAAATTTTATCAGAAGCTTCCATATCTTCCATTTTTTCCTCCTAGAAGCCTATATTTTTTTCAAAGAAGCTCTCTCTCCCTCCTTACCCTATTAAGCTGGTATATAAACCTTTACTCCTAGCTGTTTGGTGATCCGTTCCTTATGGGATGATCCCGCATGCCTGTGAATTAAATTATTCTCTTGTTAATCTGTTTGTTGTCAATTAATTTGCAGGCCCCCAAGCACCTGAATTGGTAGAGGAAGAATTTTCTTCCCAGCAAGGTCTAGATTCAGAACTGACACAGTGTACCTTTGCCACATTCTATTGGTGAAAGCAGGTCACAAGCCCAGCTTAGATTCAGGGGATGAGGAAATAGACTTCATCTTTTGATAAGAGGAACTGCAAAACGTTGTTACCATTTTTCTAATCCACTACCATATTTTTAGTGTGAGGTTAAAGAGAAACAAAGTGGCTTGAAAAAAGAACTCTCTGTACTTTCACCCAGAATTCATGATGATTAATGTCATTGTTCATTCATTAAGTTTCTACCAAACTTTTTCCACGTGTCTTTTTCTTATTTATAAAAGATAGGATCATGTGCATACCATTTTTACTTATTAATATATTGTGAAAATGTTCAATATTGGAAAGTATCTGCAGCTTCATATTTAGTACTGGTATTCAATAACATATATCAGGACATATATCTAACTAATCTATTTCTGGGCATTTTGTTTATTTTCTGTTTCCTACTATAATAAACAATGCTATAATGAACATAGCTGTAGGTGTACTTTTGTGTTTGCCTTTGATTTTTTTCCCTAAGATAAATTTCAGGAAGTGGACATGAGCCTTGAAGATTACATGCATTAATAGTCCTTTTTAAAAGAGGCAGAAAATATACAAATCAATTTTCACTGCAAAGTAAAGGAGTTGTTATAGTGGAGGATTACTGGACTGAATGTCAATATTATGGCATAGTATGAGTGTGTTTCATGTTTGGTAATTGCAATCATTGTTGCTTTTGTTGTGGTCATCCATTTACAATACTTGGTGTCAGTTTATTTATCTCTTGTAAAAATAAAATACAGTGTGTGTATGTGTGTGAAAAAAAAGCACTTTAAAGCCAAAAAAAAAAAAAAAGAAAGAAAAGAAGAAAGCATAGCCAAGAGACTAAAAGCGACTTAAAAAAAATCCTAGATGCAGACTAACCTGCAGCTAAATAATGCTGGATTTCTAGTTACAAGAGTCAATAAATTCTTTTTTGGATTAAGAAAAAAAAAGTTACTACAGTATATAGTTTGCAACTCAAATAATTGTAGAATTCTAATTGTCTCAAGGCAAATTTCATAAAAGTAACTACTTACACAATTGTAGTTGTTTCATCTTTATAGCTCTACTTATCATGCCTATGTTAGTCAATATATTTCTATTTCTTGAGTTTTTAATTATTTGATTAGATTTCTACAAAGTCATCAATACTTTCAACATAAATTCCTGGAAAGGACTCTAAAACACCTTTATTATGGTAGAAACATGGGAAAATCTGTTACAACTTCTTTCTTGTACACATTCTTCCTGGAGCTTTCTCTAGGCTTTCTATACACCATCGTCATTTGTTATCCTAGAAATCGTCTTCGCCTTGAACTTGAGTTAGAATCCCTGTTTCCTGGACCCTATGTTTTTATCTGTATTGATTTATTAAACTTTTTTGAATGGAATGTATTCTTCAGTAGTTTCCCAAGAAATAATTCATAGAAAAAGTTTCAAAAACCTCTCATAATTGAAAATGTTTTTTATTCTGTGCTCACATTTGATAGCTGGGTTGGTTTGGTATGAAAAGTGATAAACACAGTATGATATTATGAGTATGGTACTATCAGACAGTGTGGTGCCATGATCTAAGATAGACATATAGAGCAATGCAGTAGAATGGAGAGTCCAGAAATAAATCCTACACTTATAGTCAGTTATTTCAACAAAGGTGTCAAGACTATTTGATGGGGAAAGAATAGTCTTTGCAACAAATGATGCTAGAATAACTGGATATCTACATGCAAAATAATGTAGTTGCCTTCCTCCTATCCTATATATATAAATTAACTCAAAATGGACACTAACCTAAATTTAACAGTTTAAACTATAAAACTTTTAGAAGAAAAGCTAGGAGTAAATATTTGTGGCTTTCAGTTAGGAAATAATTTCTTAGGTATGACACCAAAGGCACAAGCAGCAAAAGAAAAATAGATAAATTGGACTTGATCAAAATAAAAACTTTTGCATTCAGATGCTAACAGGAAACTGAGAAGACAACCCAGAGAATAGGAGAAAATATTTTCAAATTATGTATCTGATAAGGGACTTTCATACAAAATATATACAAAGAATTCTTACAACATAATAATAAAAAAACACGCAACCCAAATAAAAATGGGCAAAGGATCTGAATAGACGTTTCTTCAAAGACCATATATGATGACTAACAAGCACATGAAAAAATGCTCAATATTATTAGTCATTAGGGAAGTACATATCACAACCTTAATGAAATAAAACTTCATACCCACTAAAATGGCTATAATCAAAAAGAAAAAACAAGTCTGTGGAGAAACAGGAACCATTATACATTGCTGATGAGAATGTAAAATGGTGCAGCCAGTTTGGAAAATAGTTTAGTAGTTCCTCAAAATGTTAAACTTAGAGCTACCCTATAACCCAGTAATTCTACAACTAGGTATATTCTCAAGAGAAATGAAAAGACAGGTTCACACAAAAACTTGTAAATAAATTTCATAGCAGCATTGTTCATAATAGCCAAAAATTAGAACCAGAAATATCTATCAGCTGATGAATGAATACATAAAAATGTGGTATATACATTCAATGGAATATTACTTGACCATTAAAAAGTAATGAAGTACTGATGTATGCTATAAAATGGATGAAACTTGAGAACATTTTATCTAAGTGGAAGAAGGCAATCACAAAGATTACATTTAAATAAAATGTCCAAAATAGGTAAAGCTATAAAGACAGAAAGTAAATTTAGTGCCTTCCTAGGGCTGAGGTAGTGAGGTAGGTGCGTGGGGTCGGATGGGGAGTGGAATAGTTGAGGGGGAAATGGGAAGTGACTGTTAATGGCTATGGGTTTTCTTTTTGGAATGGTGAAATGTTCCCAAATTGATTTTGTGATGATTGCATAGCTCTGAATATACTGAAAACCATTGAATTGCATACTGGGTGTAAGTTTCCTATTAAATAGGTGAATTGGTTAGTATATAACTTATATCTCAATAAAGCCATTGAAAAAGAAAGAATACATCTAGAAGCTTTATTAAAAACAGCCCCAAACTGGAGACAAAAGTGTCAACAGGAGGATAGGTAAATTAATCTGGTGTATTAATATAATGAATTCTACTGACTAATAAAAATAAATGTACTACTGATATATGCAACAATGTGGATGAATTTCAAAGCATGCTGAAAGAATGCATACACAGGATTACATACTAATGATTCTGTATGACATTTAGGACAGGCAAATTTAACTATTGGTGAAAGGAATCGGAAGAGGGACAGGGGCTGAATGAGAGGGCATACTAGGGAGTTTTCTCAGATGGTTGAAGAATTCTATATTTTGAAAGAATTTGGGTTACACAGATGTTTACATTTTTCAAAACTGCCTGAACTATTCAGTTAAAATCTGTACCTTTCAGTGTTGGTAAACAACTTAATAAAATATCCTATAGTATTACAAAAAATTCCTTCCTTTTCCCACACGTTATTCTTTTCTATATTTGGTAACTTGTGAATTTTCTGTATCATGAAAGGAAGTATTGGGAAAGGAAGATTCATTTTTATAAGGAAAATACACTGAGCTGAAAGGGAGGAAACAGTAGAAGGATGCCATTTGGCAGAGAAGTCAGAAAATGTAATTTCTTTTGAGACCTTGGTAATAACTTTAAAATTTTTGTCCAGACATCTTGGAATTGAATTTTTATTGTAGGGATACAGATGATGTTTTCTGCTAAAATAGGAGGGAATAAGTACTTTTTTTTTTTTTTTGCGGTATGCGGGCCTCTCACTGTTGTGGCCTCTCCTGTTTTGGAGCACAGGCTCCGGACGCGCAGGCTCAGCGGCCATGGCTCATGGGCCCAGCCGCTCCGCGGCATGTGGGATCCTCCTGGACCGGGGCACGAACCCGTGTCCCCTGCATCGGCAGGCGGACTCCCAACCACTGCGCCACTGGGGAAGCCCGGAATAAGTACTTTTAAAGAGAAAAAAAAATTAATCTCTACCAAGGGAATTCTGTAGGATACTAAATTTTAGAACACTTATTGTCTTAGGTCGTTCTCTTGTCTCCTGCCCCCACCCCGGCCAACTACTAAGTAATAGAGATAAAAGGGACTATACAGAGCAATAATGGTTTTGAGGTTTGTCAATTTCTTTAATACTTATATTTTGACTGTTTAGATTTTCTATTCCTTATTAATTTTAACAAGTTAATTTTTATGGGAATTATTTCATTTCATTTGAAATTTCTGTGGTTGTTATTTTATAACATTTTGTCCGTTTGTATTATCTGTAGTTAGGCTTCCTTTTTCATTACTGATATTATTTTTCTTTTAACTTGATAAATCTGGCCAGTTGTTTGCCAGTTTTATTAGCCTCTTTACAGAGCTTTCAGCTTTGTTTTCTCTATAATATTTTTGTGTTCTATTTCATTAATTTCCATTTGTAGCCCAATATTTCTTTCTAGTTTTTCGGGTGTACTATTATTCTTCTACTGTTAGAGGGAAAGCTTAGCGCATTGAATTCTATCTTTTTTTAACCAATATATGTCTTTTTTAAAAAATACACCTTTATTGGTGTATAACTGCTTCACAGTACTGTGTTAGTTTCTGTTGTACAACAAAGTGAATCAGCCATATGCATACATATATCCCCATATCCCCTCCCTCTTGAACCTTCCTCCCAACCTCCCTATCCCACCCGCTAGGTTGTCACAAAGCACCGAGCTGAGCTCTCTGTGCTATGCTGCTGCTTCCCACTAGCTATTTTATATTTGGTAGTGTATATATGTTGATGCTACTCTCATTTTGCCCCAGCTTCCCCCTCCCCCTCACCGTGTCCTCAAGTCCATTCTCTGTGTCTGCGCCTTTATTCCTTCTCTGCCACCAGGTTCATCAATACCATTTTTCTATTTTTTTTTTTAGATTCCATATATATGTGTTAACATACAGTATTTGTTTTTCTCTTTCTGACTTACTTCACTCTGTATGACAGACTCTAGGTCCATCTGCCTTGCTACAAATAACTCAATTTCGTTTCTTTTTATGGCTGAGTAATATTCCACTGTGTATATGTGACACATCTTCTTTATCCATTCATCTGTCGATGGACACTTAGGTTGCTTTCATGTCCTGGCTATTGTAAATAGTGCTGCAATGAACACTGGGGTGCATGTGTGTTTTTGAATTATGGTTTTCTCAGGGTATATGCCCAGTAGTGGGATTGCTGGGTCATATGGTAGTTCTATTTTTAGTTTTTTAGGGAACCTCCATACTGTTATTCATAGTGGCTGTATCAATTTACATTCCCACCAACAGTGCAAGAGGGTTCCCTTTTCACCACACCCTTACCAACATTTATTGTTTCTAGATTTTTTGATGATGGCCACTCTGACTGGTGTGATGTGATACCTCATTGTAGATTTGACTTGCATGTCTCTAATAATTAGTGATGTTGAGCATCTTTTCATGTGTCTCTTGGTGAAATGTCTTCTTTGGTGAAATGTCTATTTAGGTCCCATTTTTTGATTGGGTTGTTTGGTTTTTTGATATTGAGCTGCATAAGTTGTTTGTATATTCTGGAGATTAATCCTTCATCCATTGTTTCATTTGCAAATATTTTCTCCCATTCTGAGGGTTGTCTTTTTGTCTTGTTTATGGTTTCCTTTGCTGTGCAAAAGCTTTTAAGTTTAATTAGGTCCCATTTGTTTATTTTTGTTTTTATTTTAATTACTCTAGGAGGTAGGTCAAAAAAGATCTTGCTGTGGTTTATGTCAAAGGGTGTTTTTCCTATGTTTTCCTCTAAGAGTTTTATAATGTCCAGTCTTACATTTAGGTCTTTAATCCGTTTTGAGTTTATTTTTGTGTATGGTGTTAGGAAGTGTTCTAATTTCATTCTTTTACATGTAGCTGCCCAGTTTTCCCAGCACCACTTATTGAAGAGGCTGTCTTTTCTCCATTGCATGTTTTTGCCACCTTTGTTGTAATTAGGTGACCATATGTGCATGGGTTTATCTCTGGGTTTTCTATCCTGTACCATTGATCTGTATTTCTGTTTTTGTGCCAGTACCATACTGTCTTGATTACTGTAGCTTTGTAGTATAGTTTGAAGTCAGGGAGCCTGATTCCTCCAGCTCCATTTTTTATTCTCAAGATTGATTTGACTATTCGGGGTCTTTTGTGTTTCCATACGAACTGTAAAATTTTTCGTTCTAATTCTGTGAAGAATGCCATTGGTAGTTTGATAGGGATTGCACTGAATCTGTAGATTCCTTTGGGTAGTATAGTTATTTTCAGAATATTGATTCTTCCAATCCAAGAACATGGTGTATTTCTTCATCTGTTTATGTCAATTTTGATTTCTTTCATCAGTGTTTTATAGTTTTCTGAGTAAAAGTCTCTCACCTCCTTAAGTAGGTTTATTCCTAGGTATAAATGGGACTGTTTCCTTAATTTCTCTTTCTGATTTTTCATTGTTAGTGTATAAGAATGCAAGAGATTCCTGTGCATCAATTTTGTATCTTGCAACCTTACCAAATTCATTGATTAGTTCTAGTAGTTTTCTGGTGGCATCTTTAGGATTTTCTATGTATAATATCATGTCATGTGCAAACAGTGACAGTGTTACTTCTTCTTTTCCAATTTGTATTCCTCTTATTTCTTTTTCTTCTCTGATTGCTGGGCTAGGACTTCCAAAACTATGTTGAGTACGAGTGGTGAGGAGGACATCCTTATCTTGTTCCTTATCTTAGTGGAAATGCTTTCAGTTTTCATCATTGAGTATGATGTTTGCTGTGGGTTTGTCATATATGGCCTTTATTATGTTGAGGTAGGTTCCCTCTATGCCCATTTCCTGGAGAGCTTTTATCGTAAATCAGTGTTGAATTTTGTCAAAAGCTTTCTCTGCATCTATTGAGATGATCCTATATATTTTCTCCTTCAATTTGTTAATATGGTGTATCACATTGATTGATTTGTTCATATTGAAGAATCCTTGCATCCCTGGGATAAATCCCACTTGATCATGGTGTATGATTTTTTCAATATGTTGCTGGATTCTGTTTGCTAGTATTTTGTTCAGGATTTTTGCATCTGTGTTCATCAGTGATATTGGTCTATAATTTTCTTTTTTTGTGATATCTTTTTCTGGTTTTGGTATCAGGGTGACAGTGGCTTCATAGAATGAATTTGGGAGTATTCCTTCCTCTGCAATTTTTTGGAAGAGTTTGAGAAGCATCAGTGTGAGCTCTTCTCTAAATGTTTGATAGAATTCACCTGTGAACTCCTCTGGTCCTGGACTTTGTTGGAAGATTTTTAATTATAGTTTCAATTTCATTACTTGTGATAGGTCTGTTTATATTTTGTAATTCTTCCTGCTTCAGTCTTGGAAACTTGTACCTTTCTAAGAATTTGTCCATTTCTTTGTGGTTGTCCATTTTAATGGCATATAGTTGTTTGTAGTAGTCTCTTATAATCCTTTGTATTTCTGTGGTGTCAGTTGTGATTTCTCCTTTTTCATATCTAACTCTATTGATTTGCATCCTCTCCCTTTTTTTCTTGATGAAGCTGGGTAAGGGTTTATCAGTTTTGTTTATCTTCTCAAAGAGCCAGCTTTTAGTTTTATTGATCTTTGCTATTGTTTTCTTCATTTCTGTTTCATTTATTTCTGCTCTCATGTTTATGATTTCTTGCCTTCTACTGACTTTGGGTTTTCTTTGTTCTTCTGTCTGTAGTTGCTTTATGTGTAGGGTTAGATTGTTTATTTAAGATTTTTCTTGTTTCTTGAGGTGAGATTGAATTGCTATAAACTTCTCTCTTAGAACTGCTTTTGCTGTGTCCCATAGGTTTTGGGTTGTTGTGTTTTCATTGTCATTTTTTTCTATGTATTTTTAAATTTCTTCTTTGATTTCTTCAGTGATCTCTTGGTTATTTAGTAGTACACTGTTTAGCTTCCATGTATTTGTGGTTTTTTACAGTCTTTTTCCTGTAATTGATTTCCAGTCTCATAGTGGTCAGAAAAGATGCTTGATACGGTTTCATTTTTCTTAAATTTTCTGAAACTTGATTTGTCACCCAGGGTGTGATCTATCCTGGAGCATGCTCTGTGTGCACTTGAGAAGAAAGTGTATTCTGCCACTTTTGGGTGGAATATCCTATAAATATCAGTTCAATCTCTCTGGTCTGTTGTGTCATTTAAAGCTTGTGTTTCCTTACTTATTTTCTGTTTGGATGATCTGTCCTTTGGTGTAAGTGGGGTGTTAAAGTCCCCTACTATTATTGTGTTATTGTTGATTTCCCCTTTCTTGGTTGTTAGCATTTGCCTTATGTACTGAGGTGCTCCTATGTTGGCTGTATAGACATTTACAATTGTTTCATCCTCTTCTTGGATTGATCCCTTCTTCATTTTGTAGTGTCCTTCCTTATCTGTTGTAACAGTCTTTATTTTAGAGTCTATTTTATATGATATGAGTATTACTATTCCAGCTTTCTTTTGATTTCTATTTTCATGGAATATTTCTTTCCATCCCTTCACTTTCAGTCTATATTTGTCCCTAGGTCTCTTGTAGACAGCATATATATGGGTCTTGATTTTGTATCCATTCAGTCCGTCTGTATCTTTTGGTTGGGACATTTAATCCATTTACATTCAAGTTTATTATCAACATGTATGTTCCTATTGCCATTTTCTTAATTGTTCTGGGTTTGTTTTTGTGGGTCTTTTTCTTCTCTTGTGTTTCCCGCCTATAGAAGTTTCTTTAGCATTTATTGTAAAGCTGGTTTGGTGGTGCTGAATTCTCTTAGCTTTTGCTTGTCTGAAAAGCTGTTTATGTCCCCATTGAATCTGAATGAGATCCTTGCTGGGTAGAGTAATCTTGGTTGTGAGTTTTTCTCTTTCATCACTTTAGTTATATCCTGCCACTCCCTCTGGCCTGCAGAGTTCCCACTGGCAAATCAGCTGAAACTTATGGGGATTCCTTTGTATGTTATTTTTTTTGTTTTTCCCTTGCTGCTTTTAATATTTTTCCTTGAATTTAATTTTTGTTAGTTTGATTAATATATGTGTTGGTGTGTTTCTCCTAGGGTTTATCCTGTATGGGACTCTCTGCACTTCCTGGATTTGGGTTACTCTTTCCTTTCCCATGTTAGGGAAGTTTTCCACTATAATCTCTTCAAATATTTTCTCAGACCCTTTCTTTTTCTCTTCTTCTTCTGGGACTCCTATGATTCGAATGTTGGTACATTTAGTGTTGTCCCAGAGGTCTCTGAGATTGTCTTCAATTCTTTTCATTCTTTTTTCTTTGTTCTGCTCCTTGGCAGTTATTTCCAACATTTTGTCTTTCAGCTCATTTATTGGTTCTTCTACCTCAGTTATTCTGTTATTGATTCCTTCTGGTGTATTTTTCATTTCAGTTACTGTGCTGCTCATTTCTGTTTCTTTGTTGTTTAATTCCTCTGGATTTGCTAAACAATTCTTGTATTTTCTTAATCCATGCCTCCGTTTTATTCCCGAGATTCTGGATTATCTTTACTATCATTACTCTGAATTCTTTTTCAGGTAGATTGCCTATTTCCTCTTCATTTATTTGGTCTTGTAGGTTTTTGCCTTGCTCCTTCATCTGTGACATATTTTTTTGCCATCTCATTTTTTTTTCTTTTTTTTTTTGATGAGTGGGATTGTGTTCCTGTCTTACTGGTTGTTTGGCCTGAGGCTTCCAACACTTCAGTTTGTAGGTTGTTGGGTAGAGCTGGGTCTTGGTGCCAAGATGAGGACCTCCAGGAGACTTCACCCTGCTGAATATTCCCTGGGGTCTGAGGTTCTCTGTTAGTCCAGTGGTTTGGACTTGGAGCTCCCACTGCAGGAGCTTTGGCTTGACCCCCGGCTTGTGAATCAAGATCCTGCAAGCTGTGCTGGGTGGCAAAAAGAAAAAGAAAATGAAAAAAAAGAACAATAACAAAGAGTAAAAAGTAAAATTAGACTAGGAAACTAATAGATATGTTAGAAAGAATATTAAAATAAAATATAGATGAAACAACAGCTGGTAGGTAGGGGGGGACCTAAGCAGGGGCGGGATTTTGGCAGTGGGCGAGCCTATGCTTAGAACCCACAGGGCTGGGAAACGCCATGGGTGGTGGTGGGGTTTGGGTTTAGCCTTAATGAAACAGTTGGGGCCCAGGCATGCCTTGTGCCTCTTGTCTCAGAGGGTGGGGGATCCCACTTGGGAACCCAGCAGGCTTCCTGGGCCTGAGTGGGTGGGGTTAACACCCTCCACTCCTCTCCTGCTCCTCTAGTCCTGGAGGGCCCCTCCTGCCTGCCTCTGCTGTTCTCCCTGAGCCCCCAGGACCCATGTGGCCTAGAGCGTGCTTTGTGGGGTGGGGGCCCTATGAACTGGTTCCAATCAGTTCAGAATATTTTCCATTTTCTTAATTTTCTTCTTTGACCCATTTTTCTTTTATTTCAAAACACAGGGATTTCTACTTATCTCTCTGTTATTTTATCTTCAAATTGTGCACTGTGGTAAAAAAAACCTCTTTTAGATTTTAATTCTTTAATGTTTTCTGAGATTGCTTTATTGGTCATTATGTAGTTAGTTTCTATAAGTTTTTCAGAAGTACACGAAAAGAATGTGTTTGAAATCTTTGGGGTGGAATGTTCAATATTTGCCCATTAGCTCAATTTCAATAATATTCAAACACACTGTATTCTCACTGATATTTTGTCAGCTTGTTCTATTAATCCTCTAGGAAATGTGTTAAAAACTTCTATTTATGATTTATGTATTTATTGTTTTAGTTCTATAAGTATTTTCTTTCTTTTTTCTTTTCTTTTGGTCACGGTGTGGAATCTTAGTTCCCTCACCAGGGATTGAACCTGGGCCACAGCAGTGAAAGTGCTGAATCCTAACCCCTAAGACAACCAGGGAACTCCCTAAATATTCTTTTTTGATATATTTTGAGAGTACTGTTTTTTAAACTTTCTATCTCCACTAGAGCCAAAGAGGTAAAGTATAATTTTTTAGGAATTATCAGTTTCATCTAGGTTTTCAGATTAATTTCCATTAGAGTTGTTCAAAGTATATTTAATGATTAAAAATAATTTTTTTGTGTTTGATGGTTATTTCCTCCTTTATGATAATTTAAAAATGTCCTTTATATATGCTTTTTTTTGATTTATGTTTTCTGATCACTTATTTTGTTGATTCTTTTAAATTGTTCTCTGCCTCATTAATATCTGTTTTGATTTTTCTTTCTACCTCATTAACATCTGTTTTTGATTTACTTTGTTTTTTTTCTGTCTTTTTTCAGTTGAGAATTTAATTCATGTATTTTTATTCTTTGATTTTTATTGACGTAAATATCTAAAACTGTGAATATTCATCTGATCATTGCTTTGTTTCCCATAGAATAAAGAAATTCTGCAATTATAAAGTGAATTTTCTTTTTCACCCAAGCATTGTATAATTAGAGAGTTCTAGAATTTCAGATGAAAGGGTCTCTTTTTAAAAATTTTTAATTAATTTTTAATTTTATTGCCCTGTCATCAGATAAAATTATTTATTTTATTTCTGTGATAGGGAATTTGCTGAGGTTAATGTTTATGTATGCTTGAAAAGAGGATGCATTTTTGTTATTGGGTGTAAGATTTCATGTATATATATCCATGGAATCTGTGTTATTGATATAATTTTTCTATTTGACCTTCTTGTAGTATGAGTGGTGTATTAGAGTCTCTGATTATCAGTCTGTTTCTATGTCTTCTTATACCTAGTTTGGTTTTTGCTTTATAAAGGTGGTTCCTTATTTGGTGTATGTGTGTGTGTGTGTGTGTGTGTGTGTGTGTATTTATATATATACTTATATATTCATTCATGTTACGTTTTCATTGTGGACTGTGGCCTTTATGTTATTTAGCATTATAGTTTCCTTCTTTGTCTTATTTCTTGCCTTTGGGACAGAATTCTGCTTTAATATAAACTTACAACCTCTGTTTTTGTGTTTTTTTCCCATTTGTCAGGTATGTTTTTGCTTATCCCTTTATTTTTAGTTTTGCAATATCATATTGTTTAGAATGTTTTAATGTATAGAACAGTGCTGAATTTTGATTTGTGAACAAATTCTAAAATCTTTCTCATTACATAGGAAAATAATTTACATTTATTAATATGACTGCTATTTTGAGTCTTAATTGTTATACTATTCTGTATAATATTTAATTGTTTTTCAAAATATTTTAATTCTTTTTTAGTATGTTTTTGATATTTACATGGCACCTAGTTTTCATATATGACTTTTCTTTATATATTTATATTTTTACATTGTTTTTAGTGCTTTTTCTCTTTAGGGTTCTACTAATTGGTTTGCTTCCTTAAATCATTTCCTTCTACTTTCTCCTGTTACTCATTTTGCAATCAGTTAGCGCATTCTTCTTTTCTCTTTTACTCTTAGATTTTATATTTCACCTTTGTTTGAACCTATATCATTTATATGGTATTTTGTTACTTGTATCCATACCTTTGTTTTGGTCTTATAGTTACAATTAAATGTTGTAAATGTTCTCCATCCATTGTTTTGCAGAACGGTCCCCAGTAATATTGTGGTTGAGTGAAGCTTGTTCCAAGAAGTTTCTTCAGGGAGGGGTTGTGAATTCAATTTTCTTTGAGTTATTGTATGTTTAATGAGTTTTCTGTAATTTTGACAGTTGAACAACAGCTTGGTTTGATATAAAATCCTTGGCTCACAATCCCTTGAGTTTCTTGGAAATGTTGTTACATTATTGTCTTTTTTTAACATGTTGCTGGTGGCATGATTTTTAAAATTCATAAGTGACATGATCATTGTACTTAGAAGCCCAGAAGATTTTTTATTAATCTTTAAAGTCTAATAGTTTCTGTATGATATGTTTTGGGATTGACCATCCTTGTTCATTTTCCCAGGTATATAGTGAACTCTTACTATATTAATTCAGGTCACCTTTTATTTCTGGAATGGTTTCTTAGACTATAGGTTTAGATAGTAATTCTCTTCTATTGCTTTGTTTTTCTTCGTTGAGACCTAGCTTATATGTATGTTGGATCATCTTGCCTGTCTTCAATATTTATCTCTTTCAGATCCTTTTTTTCTGCCTCTGTTTTGTAAAAAAAATTATTTTATTGAAGTATATTTGATTTACAATGTTGTGTTAATTTCTGCTGTACAGCAAAGTGATTCAGTTTTATATATGTGTATATATATATGTATATACATTCTTTTTCATATTCTTTTCCATTATGGTTTATCACAGGATATTGAATATATTTCCCTGTGCTATACAGTAGGAACTTGTTGTTTATCCATTCTATATATAATTGTTTGCATCTACTAGTCCCAAACTCCCAATCCATCTCTCTCCTACTCCCCCTCTCCCTTGGCAACTGCAAGTCTGTTCTCTGTGTCTGTGAACCTGTTTCTGTTTTGTAGATAAGTTTATTTGTGTCAAATTTTAGATTCCACATATAAGTGATATCATATGTTATTTGTCTTTCTCTTTCTGACTTACTTCACTTAGTATGGCAATCTCTAGGTCCATCCTTGTTGCTGCAAATGGCATTATTTCATTCTTTTTTATGGGTGAGTAGTATTCCATTGAATATATATACCACATCTTCTTTATCTATTCATCTGGTGATGCACATTTAAGTTGTTTCCATGTCTTGGCTATTGTAAATAGTGCTACTATGAACATAAGGGTACATGTATCTTTTTGAATTATAGTTTTATTCAGATACATGCCAGGGAGTGGGATTGCTTGATCATATGACAACTCTATTCTTAGTTTTTTTGAGGAAACTCCATAGTGTTTTTCACAGTGACTGCACCAATTTACATTCCCACCAACAGTGTAGGATGGTTCCCTTTTCTCCACACCCTCTCCAGCATTTGTTATTTGTAGACTTTTTTAAAAAAACTATTTATTTGTTCATTTATTTTTGGCTGCATTGAGTCTTCATTGCTGTGTGTGGGCTTTTTCTAGTTGCAGCGAACAGGGGCTACTCTTTGTTGCGGTGCATGGGCTTCTCGTTGTGGTGGCTTCTCATGTTGTGGAGCATGGGCTCTAGGCACGTGGGCTTCAGTAGCTGTTGCACATGGGCTCAGTAGTTGTGGCTTGCAGGCTCTAGAGCACAGCCTCAGTAGTTGTGGCACATGGGGCTTAGTTACTCTGCGGCATGTGGGATCTTCCCGGACCAGGGCTTGAACTCATGTCCCCTGGATTAGTAGGCAGATTCTTAACCACTGTGCCACCAGGGAAGTACTGTAGACTTTTTAATGATAACCATTCTGACCAATGTGACGTGGTACCTCACTGTAGTTACGATTTGCATTTCTCTAATAATTAGCAGTGATGAACAAATTTGTGCCCTGTTTTTGTGCCTTTTTTTTTTTTTGCAGTACATGGGCCTCTCACTGTTGTGACCTCTCCCGTTGCGGAGTACAGGCTCCGGACATGCAGGCTCAGCAGCCATGGCTCACGGGCCCAGCCGCTCCGCGGCACTTGGGATCTTCCCGGAGCGGGGCACGAACCTGTGTTCCCTGCATCGGCAGGCGGACTCTCAACCACTGAGCCACCAGGGAAGCCCTGTGCTATTTTTAAAATTGTGGAATTCTTTTCATTTTATCCTTTGTGTCTCTTACCATACCTTCAATGTTTATCTATTCTCCCTCAGGAGTTTTGTAATTTAGTTTTTATTTTTGAACTGACTTTGTCTTTTTTTTTTTCAATCTGTTTCTGGTGTTTCATCAGCACTTCTTAAATATCTGTCTAGTTTTTGTCTACTATTTTGAGTTTCTAAATTTGGGATTGTGGTGTTTTTCATACATGTAATAGTTAGTTTATTGACATTTACTTTATATTGGAGAAAGTTTTCCTGTGGGTTGTGTGTGTTAGTTAGTTGGTTAAGATTAGTCTTATCATTTCTGCTCCCTGCCCCCCTTGTCCCCCCTCCCGCAGATCCAGGAATGCCTCAGAAGACCTTAGGTTAACTTCTTGCAACACTGTCTCTGGAATTGTACCAAGTTAATATATATTTAAAGTGTTAATAGTATCAGGACATGGTTACCTGGTTATTGCTTTTGCTTAATGTAAAACACCTGATTTATGGAGTGTACCTGGAATGGCAAGACTGTGAATTGACACATAGACCCTGCTGTGCTACATGAATAGAGTTGTTTAAAAAAACAGGAACAATGTTGTCAGATTTTTCATGTGGAGCTTGTCTACTCATGTCAGCCTTATCTCTTGCAACCAGCTGTGTCCATCCAGGGGTCCAGTCAAAGACTTGTTGATAAAAATAACAATGGTTTACATAATAAACTCAGTGCTTGGCTAAACCTATTTTATCCTGTGAATCTTATTTTCAAACCAAATCTAAGATCAGTGTTGATCGTCATTCATGGAGTATTTCATTACCTTGAAAGTTTTGATTCTTATTTTTTCTTATGTTAACTATGCGTGGTTGTTAGATATATTTTTCTGCTTATTACACAGGGTGTTGTCTTTTCCAGGACCAGCAATAACAGTTAGCTCTATGGTAGGTTGTTAAAGTCTTGGATTTACTCTATTTCTTAGTTCAAGTTACTTCTTGGTTGTGTTCTAGATACTATGGCTGCAGAACAAACCACTGTAATTTATGCAAGGCTCAATGGAGATAGCTCATTTGTGCTTCACTTTATGTTAGCTGGGGAAGCTCAAAAGCTATGGGCTGGAATCATCTAAAGGCTTGCTCAGTCACATGTCTAGTGTTGGATGACAACTACTGCTTGGGGTGTCAGATCCTCCCCATGTGGGTCTCTTTGTGTGGTATCTCTGCATGAGCTTGTTTGGACTTCCTCAGAGAATGGTGCATGGGTTCTAAAAGCAAGCATCCCCAATGTAAAAGACAGGTAGAAATAAAATTATCTGTTATGACCTAGCCCTGGGAGTCATGCAGCATTATTTATGACACATTTTATTCAATGAGGTAGTAAAAAAGGTCCCAGTCATGTTTAAGGAGAGGAGAAATAGGCTATGGCTCTTGATGGGGAGTAGCAAGATTCTTCTACAAAAGCACATGAGACAAGAAATATTGCTATAGTCATTTTAGAAAAATACAGGAGAGAAGACCGTATGGAATTCAGAAAGCAAAGACAAAGGTAAGAGGCTGTGCAAGTAACGAATTGGCATTTCAAATGAATGAGAAGTTATGGAACTAATATCTCAGTGAGAATGTATGGCAGGAAATCATGAAAAACAGTAAAGAAAAGTGAGGGAAATGGGAGATTCTGGAGTAATTTTTTCAAACATTCAGTGTTCTTTAGGAGTTTACTTTTTGAGCAATCACTACACCATGCTGAAAAGTGTCATGCTAGTGATTTATTCTACAAGGAATTAACCAGTTTGGACAGAATCATAAAATTGGCTTATAATATAGACTATTTCTAAAATTTTTGCCATCCACAGACTATATAATGGTCATAATGTACATTTTAATATACAACCAAACTACCAATTTTAGGTAAATTTAAAAACAGATTTATAGCAGTAAAAATACAAGCATAATATTTATAAAATAAAAATAATTTTGATTTATTCACTTACTGGGATGATATCATTAGTCTTTGAATATTGTATATATTATTAAATTAAAGCTATTTGAAGCCATAGATCACATCTCATACCCAGATGGTTTCTTCTTTTACTTCTTTTATGTGTGTACATTGGAAAGCACAAACTATTATAGATAATTGAAAAAGGCAACTGTCATATTGTGTTTGGATGGAGTATAAGTCTAGAAATTATGGGAAGATATTTCAGCAAAGATTTCAGCTTTTGGTTAAATACTCAAATGAGTATACCACCCTTGAAAGCAGAAAAATCGAATGCTTCTTAGAATAAATGGTGAATGGTATTTAGCTTTGGTTTCTTTCAGCTTTGGAAAATTTCACATTCTTTTGAAATATTTGGTTTTACATAAAAACATATGCAATAATGCATTATCATCTACTTTCCTCAATGGGTGAAGAAAATCAAATGTTAGGAAAGGGTAAAATTATCTTAGATTTAGTCATTCATATTGCAGTTTTGTCTTTTTAAGACAAGCTGGTGTCTTATTCTCAACATATTAAAAAATCATAATATTTTAGAACTCTTAGATTCAAGCTACTAAATATTCTGAATATATTACTGAAGTATTCTACTTAATCAAGTCACATAAAATAATAGAATTATTCTTTATCTAGTTATCAATGTCATGAAGTAATATTATCTTTTCTTTAATTTTAAAATACATATAAGCGTCTTTCCACTCAACAGTCAGCATAATCCAGTGTTAATCAGCAGAGCTGTGTATTGATGCTCATATTTTTCCCAGAGCCCACTGAAATGTCATATGCTCAGTGCCTTCAGTTAGATCATATGTGTTTCTGTGCTATTTCATTTAACACTTAATTAAGAACTGTTGACCACAACCTGTTCTTTGAAAAGGCCATGTGTGAAATGACATTCAAGAAAAACTATTCCTTTATTAATGTTCTTGCTTGCTGTATACATAACTAATGCTGATCAGTACTGGTCCCAATGTATCTTTCTTGAGTCTACATTCCAGCTCATGGATTTTTATCATTAATACAAAATGTTACTGGCACATCGCCCTTGTGTATGTATTACACCTATGTCAACAGCACATTCATACTCTGAACATCAGTGGTTTTGTTCAGCTCTAAATTCAGACATCCAGTGGGGTACCCATGTGATAATAATTTTGTTCTCACATTGTATATATATTGTATTAAGTTCCTATGGCTACAGTACAAACTTGGTGGATTAAAACAACACAGATTTATTCTCTTACAGTGGACAGAATTCCAAAATCAGTTTCAGATTAAAATCATTGTGTTGACAAGAAGTTTGCTCCCTGCAGAGGCTCTGGGAGAATCCTTTCCAGCTTCTAGAACTACATCACTTGGCTCGTGGCCTTTTCCTTCATTTCAAAGCCAGCAGGGTAACATTTTGCTTGAACACAAATATGAGGGACACTGCACCAAATTTGACTGATGGATAGGTCATCCTTTGTACTGGAAAGAAGGCCAAGAATATGGGTCTGAATTCAGATAGGATGACGTATTTTGTCATGAGAACTTAGAATTTTTCTTTTAATTCTATTTTTCTTATTGAAGAGACAAGGTTGTCAGTAGAGGGAAAGAAGCATCAAAGTTTGAAGGGGGAGGAAAGATGGGAAAGAGAAATGACTAGGAAAACTAGCAGCACAGAGACTTGTTGGCTTCTGTTCACGAATTCAGGGTAAGGCCATTCAACTTAGTTGTGTGTTTTTTTTACTTTTTAAATTTAATTAATTTATTTATTAAAAACATTTTATTGAAGTATAGTTGATTTACAGTGTTCTGCCAATCTCTGCTGTACAGCAAAATGACTCTGTTATACACATATATACCTTCTTTTTAAATATTTTTTTCCACTGTAGTTTATCACAGGATATAGAATATAGTTCCCTGTGCTATACATTAGGACCTTGTTGTTTATCCATTCTAAATATAATAGTTTGCATCTACCAACCCCTAACTCCAAGTCCATCCCTTTACCCCTCTTCCCCTTGGCAATCACAAGTCTGTTCTCTATGTGTATAAGTCAGTTTCTGTTTTGTAGATAGGTTCATTTGTGCCATATTTTAGATTCCACACAGTGATATCATATGGTATTTGTATTTCTCTTTCTGACTTACTTCACTTAGTATGATAATCTCTAGTTGCATCCATCGTGCTGCAAATGGCATTATTTCATTCTTTTTTATGGCTGAGTAGTATTCCATTGCATATATGTACCACATCTTCTTTATCATCTGTCATGGACATTTAGGTTGTTTCCATGTTTTGGCTATTGTGAACAGTGCTGCTATGAACATAGGGGTGCATGTATCTTTTTGAACTATAGTTTTATCAGAGTATATTCCCAGGAGCAGGATTGCTGGATCATATGATAATTCTATTTTTAGATTTCTGAGGAACTGCTATACTGTTCTCCATAGTGGCTGTGCCAACTTACATTCCCACTAACAGTGTGGGAGGGATCCCTTTTCCAGTGGTGTGTTTTTCTTAAGTAACGTGTAACTCCTTGGACAGGGATGAAGAATACAGAGAAATGGCTTTAACCAGAGCTGGGATTTGCCAGTCTTGTAGGATGAACAGAGAGAAGGGTATGGGCATCGAAGTTATACACAAAGAATGATTATAATGATAGGCCATGGAATCTAAGCCAATTTAGGAGGAAAATGTGGGCCTGAAGGGGTGATGGAGAGTGAAAAGATAGTAGGATCAATAGATTGTCATTCTCACTGTGAATAATTTGAGGAGTCACTCCTTGAGGGAGTGAGTGGATTGATAGGAGAAGCTAGTTGCAATATGGGATTTTGAAATTGAGATTGTGGAAGGTATTTGGTTATGAATATAACAAGGTACAAGATACACTCACAGAGTAGGTGACTGAGGTGGAGTGGTGGACAAGATTACTGAAATAGGAGGACAATGAATTTAGAGGGCAGGATATTATTAGGACAACTTATGTGGATATTGAAATAATCCAGAAAGATGACAGGAGCAGTGGTAGAGAGAGTGAGAGCCAAGAGCTAAAATCTTCTGGGAATGAAGGAGGGTGACTCTGAGCTCTGTCATTAATAGAAGTAATGAAGGATCAATGGTGTTATGATCTGATGGCATGAAGTTCTAGGAGGACTTATGAAGATTTTAGGAAACTTTGAGGACCCATGTCTTTGAGTTTGGACAAAAATAGTAACCTAATGTGAAAGAGTTGGCTGGTGAGAAGTAGCAGCATAGCACAGGGAGATCTGCCTGGTGCTTTGTGATGACCTAGAAGGGTGGGATAGGGAGGGTGGGAGGGAGGCTCCAGAGGGAGGGGATATGGGGACATGCATATGCATATGGCTGATTTGCTTTGTTGTGCAACAGAAACTAACACAGTGTTGTGAAGCAATTATACTCCAATAAATATCTATTAAAAAAAAGAATAGTAACTACTAAATAAGGTCTTTAGGAGACGGCAAGATTTTGTTTGGAACCAGAAGGAGAAGCAAATATTTGGAGTGAAGGGTTATGATGGAAGGAATTTTGCTAATGACAGATGATTACTCTGAAGATCAAGGGTTTTTAGTGTGTGGGGATAGGTGGCTGGTCTGTATCAGGCAGTGTACAGAGCTGTAAGGAGGTGAGGGTCCAGGTGAGGAGGGATGGCCTGGGAGTCAGGGCTTCTTGTGGTAGTCAAGTAAATAGAGACATAAGGTGTGATGTTGGGTGGATGGTAAGATTCATAGTTGTGGCAGTATCAGCAAGAGCCCAGACTCTTCTGTAGTGTGAACTTGGTAACAGGAAATACTCTGACCCACATTTCATGGTTCCATGTGGAGAAATCTTCCTGACCTTTTGAATTATGCTGCTCTTACTTCAAGTCCTGTTGGGAAGGAGAAGACCTTGTGATTTGTGAGCTCAGAAGAAGGAAGTAGGTATACTCAGCTCAGCCCTATCTTCTGTTCTTCTTTATGTCAGCCTGTCTACAGGAGAGCTGCACTCTGCTGTGCTCCTGTGTCTGTCCAGGGAGACGTGTGACTGTCCAGCTATGGAATAAGAGGGGTGATAAATCTAATTCAGGGAGACTTCGTGGTCCAAAGCCACCATCCACACATAGCTTTTTCAGTAATAACTGGTAATTTGTTCCCCAGGTCTTTGACTCAGGTAGGGAAGGAGAGTGTTGTTCCAGCCTTAGTGCTAATGGAAAACTCTCAGAGATGCTTTTGTTTCTACCCACTTTTAAATCTGGTTCTTCAGCCTTGCACTGATTCTGTATTAAGCCCTTAATTTTTCTTCAAATAAATTCCCATTTGCTTATTATAGCTAGAATTAGTTTCAGTTGCTTTAAACCAAGCACTATAATCAGTACAGTCATTTAGCCCTTGTTCTGGACAAACTTCATTGGTTTGCCAGAAAGGTGGTTGTGCTTTGTTTGAAAATGGCTCAAATGGCTGCATGTTACTCTTTGACATTTCATTACAGACAACACACAGGAGAATAAATCACCAGTCTGGTGATTTTCAGATAATTTTCAGATAATTTTCAGACAATTTTCAGATAATTGTCAATGTACTTTGTATTCCCACTCTGCTGTTTTGACTGCTTATGCTAAATTTTCATGCTCACAGATTCACTTGACTACACATGTAAAGATTCGCTTTCTGTGGTCTTTCTGGAGTTAAGTTCAAATATGTTTATGACATTCTTATGGGTTATACTTTTTCCATTATAGTTTTCAAATGTATTTATTCATCCATGTACAAGAATAGAGCCATCGTTCCATTTTGGGGGATTGGTAGCATAACGATAGAGTGTAATACTCACAAAAATATAAATTTAACAACTGCAAACAATTACACAGAAGTGTAAATATATTGGCTTGGACTGACTGCATGCCATCAGCATCAGCCAAAGTAAACAGACCTATGTTGTCTTTGAAGTACTTTTGTGACCTTTACAGACTTAATCATTAGTAAGAATCTCACAGGGATTCTGTGAAAATCATTACTAATTTTATTGTTCTGGTTACCTAGTGCTATGCAACAAACTACCCCAAAACTCATTGCCTTAAAACAACACCATGCTACATCTCAGTTCTGTGGGTTGGAATTTGGTCAGGGCTTGGCTGGTTGATTTTTCTGCTCTGCATGGCATTGACTGGGATGGGTCAGTGGCGTTCAGTGATGATGGCTGGGCTTGCTGGGGGCTCCAGGATGCTTCACTTACATGCCTGGTGCTTTAGTGTGAATGACTGGAAGGCTGGGATCAGCTGGGGCCCGCCTCTGTCGAGGTAATCAAGGGGTCTTTCCCTGTGGTGTGTAAAATAGGGTTGATGAGTTTCCAACACAGTGGTTTAGGGATCCAAGAATGACTGTCTCAGGAAATGCTGGTAGAAGATTTAAGGTCTTTAGTAACACAGACTTGAAGGTCCCAGAAAGTCACTTGTACATTCTATTGATGAAGTAAATCACTAAGACCAGGCTGGCTTCAAGGGCAGAGGAATTATCCTATCTCTTCTCAGTGGCAGAAATGTCAAACATGTTATGGCCATCTTTTTTTTTTTTTTTTTTTTTTTTTTTTTTTTGCTGTACGCGGGCCTCTCACTGTTGTGGCCTCTCCCATTGCGGAGCACAGGCTCCGGACGCGCAGACTCAGCGGCCATGGCTCATGGGCCCAGCCGCTCCGCGGCATGTGGGATCTTCCCGTACCGGGGCACGAACCCGTGTCGCCTGCATCGGCAGGAGGACTCTCAACCACTGCGCCACCAGGGAAACCCTGTTATGGCCATCTTTTATCCACACTGTGGAATTTGTTAAGTGAATGTGAACAACATTGTTCAATTGCTTTCGTTTCTGAAATAAATTGCCTGAGGACTGCTTGACCCTTGGAACCACCAGTGCTCCATGGATCATTTTGAGAAAACGTTTGTCTAGAAAATGAGGGTGATCTTTAAAACCCCTAAAACTCCTGATTACAAGTGCTAATTAAAAACATACAGTATGGAAAAAAAAAAACAAAACAACAACAACAAAAAAAACAAAAACAAAAAAAAAAACATACAGTATGGGACTTCCCTGGTGGTGCAGTGGTTAAGAATCCGCCTGCCAATGCAGGGGACACGGGTTCAAGCCCTGGTCTGGGAAGATCCCATATGCTGCAAAGCAACTAAGCCCATGTGCCACAACTACTGAGCCTATGCTCTAGAGCCTGGGAACCACAGCTACTGAGGCCGCATGCCACAACTACTGAAACCCACACACCTAGAGTCAGTGCTCTTAAGCAGGAGAAGCCACTGCAATGAGAAGCCCACACACCGCAACGACCCCACTCGCCACAACTAGAGAAAAACCGGGTGCAACAATGAAGACCCAACACAACCATAAATAAATAAATAAAATTATAAAACAAACAAACAAACAAAACATATGATATCAGCCCTATTAGGGAGGTAGTATTGTATAATAGTTATCATGGTCTCTGGAGGTAAACTGCCTGGAGTTCTAAGCCAGGTGCTAACACTTACTAGCTACATCATATGGACAACTGTCTTCCTTTGTCTATTTTCTATTTCTCATTTTCTTCCTCTCTATCTGGAGATAATATATCCGATTTCACCAGGTTGTTTTGAGAAATAAATGAGAAAATGGAGATAAAGAATTTGCTACAGTGCTTGGCACATGACATCACTCAATACATGTTAATCACAATGATTAATATTGATAAATTTACTTAGGCTCCGGAGTCTCACTGGGTATTTCCTTAAGAACAACATGTTTAGGGGATGAGATGTTAAAAATGTGTAAATCTGTGCTTTTCAATGTTTCCTTTTTGAAGCTAGTTAGATTTTGTTCTCTTGATTTCTATAACAGAAAATTGAGGACCAAGAGAGAGTTAGGCTCTGGGGACTCTTGAACTGATAGAATACAGTGGAGAGATGAAAATAATGGGTCAATACATTAAGAAACAAAAACCAAGCCAAACACAAATAAAAACTGAGGCTACTCTAGTGTTTCAGGCAGATTCTATGTATGACCTACTTTTCTGACTTGGGCCGGTTCACCACTCCTTAGGCAACCTGGTGGTCCCCACTCCTGGGGAGGTCACGGTATTGATGCCGAACTTAGTGTGGACAGCCGATCGGCATAGATCCCTACAGCCCAGAACGCTTGGGCTCAAGTGAACCTCTTGCCTCAACCATCCTGTTATCTGGGATTATAGGCATGTGGTACCGCGCTGGGCTATGACCTATTTTCTTAGTTCAACACAATTTAGTCATGTATTTTTTTTCTCTATGAATACTTTGAACACAGTATGGGTAGTAAAAAATCCCATATTGAGATCTCAAAGCTTACATTCTAGAGTTTCTTGTATCATTTGGGTTTAGATTTGGCTCTATGTGTGAAATAAATCTTATACAAATACTGGCTTAAGCAAAATAGAAAGCTCTTTCTGTCTCACATAGAGTGTGGAAATAGGCAGTCCAGAGCTGGTATGGCAGCTTGTAGTTTATGGACCCAGGTTCCTTTCATCCTGTGACTCTGCCCTGTGTAACTTTCATTCCTAAGGACAGGGTCCTGATGACTCCTGGAGCTCCAACCATTACATTTGCTTTCCTGCCATCAGGAAAGAGGAAAGGGGAGAGAAGAGTATGCCTCCCCACTTTCAGGATACTTTCTGGAGGATTCAAATGACACGTTTTCTTTTACAGCCCTCTAAGTTTCTTTCTGACACTAAATATATGGTGTCTTTCCATACTGATTCCACAATTACTGGACACTGTCTTACAATTTAATTCAATTCTGACAATATCTACCTGGAGTTAGTGTCATATCCCATAAGACTGCCTGCACTTCACAGGCCAGCTGCAAATGGTGTGCCTAGGCTACCCACACTTCTGTTTGGCTGACAACAAATTCAGGGATTCTCACAGTCCTCCTCAGATTTGATAATTAGCTAGAGTGACTCACAGGACTCAGAAAAACACTTTACTTACATTTAGTGGTTTATTATAAAGGATACAAATGATCAGCCATCTGAAGAGGTACATAGGGTGAGCTCTGAAAGGGTCTTGAATACAGGAGCCTCTGTCCTCATGGAGTTGGGGCACACCATCTTCCAAAGTGGTTGGGTTAACAAACCCCAAAGCTCCCCAGTCTTATAAGGGCTCAATCTGCACCCCCTCCCTGGAGGTCTCAAAGATGTTGCAAGTTCCAACACTCTAATCACAGATTTGGTTTCCTGGAGAATAGCCCCAACCTAAGGCTCTCCAGGGGCCCTACCCTAAGTCACTCCATTACCATAAGCTCACATAGTCAAAAGGGGCTTGTAAAGAAGAACAAAAAACATTCCTATCATTCAGGAAATTTCAAGTGTTTTAGGAGCTCTGTGCCAGGAATTTGGGACAACGAGCAAGTATTTATTTTTTACTGTACAGAAAGCCCACTGGTCATAATTAATTCCATGACCTCACCTAGCTATAATAGAGTCTTAGAAATGTTGTTAATAATGATATTATTATAAAGAAAGAAAGAAGGGAAGAATGGATAATGGGGGACAACTTCCCTGCTCCGTCATGAATGAGTTTTCCATTCATTGATGGAAACTTCTTGGCTGTCAGCCTTTATGCTTTAGCATAGGCCTGGGTCCCGTTGGAATGATTTTCCCACTGTTGGCATTAGCCTCAATGTTGCTATAGTCCTGAACATTGCTAGTCAGTCTGGACTCTAATCTGGGGTGTTAGTCTATGACCCTGCTACTCAATTGTGACTTTACCCAGTTTGGCTTTTTAGGCTATAAGTCCTACAGATAGGGACCATGTGCAGTTCTAAAGGTTGTGCCTACTTCCTTCAAATTTTTTATTGAATATGCATTTATCTGAAAGCTTGTCAAAATATTCACCATTATTCATAATAAAGTAATTCATCTTGATCCCCTACTCTAATTAACTGAAATGAATTTGTTACTTTTGGAGAAACATTCTTCAACTTCTAACACATTTTGCCTTATTTCTGAATTTTAGTTTTTCTGTTACTTATTAGTTTACTTCTGATGTGCTTTTTAATCTTCTAAACCAATGCTAAATTTGTTACAGAAATTCAGAAATTTCTGGAAATTCAGAAATAACACACCAATTTACTTGTCGTCCGTGAAGGACTTTATCAAAAGCCCACAGAGAGTCTAACTTCATTTAAACCAGGCATTCTCATCTCTTATCTCTTATCTGCAATCTACTTCTCTCTTAGATTTTCCTGGAAAGCCTTAAGAAGTGATCCACATCAAGATCCTCCCAAAAGTTTCAAATTTCAGGCTTATTTAGAAATACCTTATTGCAGGACTTTGCATATTAGGCTTTTGTTCTTCAAATGAATTATCATGTTTTTTGCTCTCAATTTTATGAGTGAGAGCCTGTGTCTTTTTATGTGAGGCTGGGTTGCTCTCTCAACACTCTTCCAATTTTTATTGAACCTTGTCAATATATTAAAAACATACAGAAACATAGGAGTACCATTTGTGATGTATTTCAGAAAGATTTAACTATTATACAATGTTGAGATGTATTATGGTGGAAGTTCTTACATGCTGTGGCAAGAAGTAGCATTCAGATTCGAAAAGCCCACTAGAAGGACAGCAGAGGCCAGCACAAAATTTGTGTCTGAACACCTGGATTACTGGGAGAATTTAATTGGGAGTTGTGTGTAAAGTTATTTCAGAGACCTTCAGAATGTTGTAAAATAAAACCAAACATGTTTTCTGGGAACCCATGTTGACTTGGTGTTTTGCTCATGGTTGCTAGAAGCACTCAGCCTAATGTGGGAGATCAGCTCACAGGCATTGGTAGCTATTGGATAGTACTTCTGTGCAGCGCTAGGACAGCAGATATAAACAAAAGTATTCAATAAAACGTGTCATAGCTTTCAGGAACACTAGTCCTGATTTTTCCTTTGCATTTGTTCATATGTTTCAGTTTTACTGTTTAAAACTGGACTTCAGTACCTCTGTTCCTTTGTACCAATTAAATGCACTACGTACTTTGATTCCTTGGATTGGAAGGAACCTTTGGGGCCTGTTCCCTTATTAGCAGAGCTAGTGGTCTCTTCGCCCATAATAATTCACCAAGTCAACAGGATCAATTTAATTCACAGTCCTTTATTAGTCACTTTTGACAATTTAACCAAATTAATTCTCCAGAGAGTATAATGTGAAATTATGTATTCACGTATGGTGTCCTTTAAAAATTGTTACAGATAAGTCACAAATAGTAATTTTCTTTGTAAGACTAAAATGTGCCAACCAACCCATATTTTTGAACATAAGATTTTTGCCTAATTATTTCTTACGTAATAACATCAGTGCAATTCTGTATTTATAGTGACTGTCTTTCTTTAACTTCAAATACCTTAATTGGCTATATCTTGTTTATTCTTATGAGTTACTTGAGCCTTAGTGTAGTACAGGTTCCAGCTTGAGTTCAAGCCAAGTTTAATCATACCTTGGCATAACTGGGAAACTGGTGGATTAATTGATTGCCTGACTCATTCATTCTGTCAGTATTAACTGAGTGCCTATTATGTGCCAGACACTGTCCTAGGCATTTGGAATAAAGCAGTGACCAAAACAGAAAAAAATTCCTACCTTCATGGAGCTTACACTCTTTCTCATGTTTTACAATGTTGGGTGTAGAAGAGACAGTCAATAATTTCTGGTACTATATTTTTATTAGGCTCTATAAAGACTGCAAATAGATAACTCTTACTAGAGGACAGAGGAGCCATTTACCAGCTAGACACCTGATACAGTCAGAAAGCTTTAGCCATTAGAGGGGAGGGGATGACTTTAGATTCTTCTCAATACTGGCCAACAATGAACTCACGACTCAGTAGTTGATGAGTGGTGGTGTTTGTGTGTGAATGTGTGTGGGAGAAAGAGAGAGGGGTGGGAGCGGGAGTGGGGCGTGTAGAGGAAAGGGAAAGATATAGTCAAATGTGTGAGTCTGAAAGTAAAGAGTTCATTTCACAATCTGTGAAGGAATGGACTCCATGTGTTTATGAACACAAGTAAGAGAATATGCTCAGAAATATGGGAGGACTTTGTGGAAGATCAGTATCCTGTGTGAGAAAGTGGGGAGAGTCACCATTACTGTTAATTGACTTTAGGGCTGATGAGAATGTTTTTTCCTAGAGATTTCTTCCTGACCTGCAGTTGGGCTTACAGCTATAACACCTTCATGTCTCAGCAGAAGCATCATCTTTTCTGAGAAATTGCCCATGATACCTCAAATGTGGAGTTACTTGTCCCTTCTTTTTGCTCCCATTGTACTTGTATCCTATCAAGTCATCTATTATCCTGTGTTGAAATTGCATGTTGTTTTCATCTGGACTGTAAGCACACTAAGGCCAGGACCACATCCTCTGTACTCTGTTCCCTTGTGCACAGCAGAGTGTCTGTCATATAGTAAGAACTTAGTAAATACTTAATGAATAATTTTATATTCTTAATCTATACTCTTCTGCTACTCTATTTCCGTGTCATTTTTATATGATGGTAGAAAATAAAAGATATTTTTCAGAAAGTTTGTTCAACATATTGTATATGACTATGAAAGAAATAATTACTAATTACCATATTCAGAATATTGTATTTTTCTTCAATATAATGCTTTGTACATATTTTAATTCTCATAAAAAGCTCATGAGGTTAAATTGCTTTTGAGATCTTCTGAGTGAGTTGGAGGAATTAAGGATTCAGTCTTTTCATAGTTTATTTATTGTTTTTTTGCTCCTGTCATTACCATGAAGTGTTTATTCTTTACTGGTTCAGTTTTTCATACTGTTGGTACATAAAAAACAGGGGATTTCTCCTCCTTGGCTTGTTTCCTATTGTATTAAATAAAGTTCGTGACTAATGCATCCAACTCAAACCAACATTACCCCTATCTTAAGCCAAAAAATATTATATTATTAATAGTGGTGAATCTCATGTAATCCAAGGAATATCTGAATAAGACATCTCCGGAACTAAGGCAATTTCAGGGTTTTATTCCAGATTCTTGCCATTTTGGTGACTGCTGCCAGCAATTCTTAGTGATCTCAGTTCAAGAGTCCAAATCCCAAAGAGTTTAAGTTAGATTATTCCAGAGTGGGTCAGATATCTTCCCTTGACCTAAACAACTGTGGGTGGAGGAAGGTCATAAAGTAAAAATATGTCTACTGAGAATCCCCTGTTTTGAAAGGTCTGGTAACTTTCAGAGAAATGAGGGTAGTCAGAGAACCCAATAGTGTACACTAAAAGTCTCGAGAAGACCAACTCATTGATGACAAAAGAGGACAAATTTTGATAATACTCATCAGACTGCCTTTATTTTTTCAGTAATAGTACTTTAGTTTCATGAACTAGTTGATCTAACAAGGTAAGATGTTCGCAACAAAAATAAAAGAACCTCCAAATGAAGAATCATTAAGTCCATTTTATAGATATTAAAATTGAGTTTCAGAGAGCTTAAGTAAATTTTTTATGTACAAAGAGCTAGTAAGTGACATAGCCAGAATTTAGACTTTAAACCCCAAATTTCATTCTCTTTCCACATTATCATGCTGTCTCTCTACATTGTTTTATTTAATCTTCACAATGACTCTGTGAACCTGTAGTATTATCTTCATTTTATGTTACTTGGAGCAGTAAGATTAGCAGAAAAAACTTGTCTGTAGTTCAGGGTATTTCAGGATGAGACAGGTTATTGTTGTCTAATTGCAAAAAATCCCACATCCATAATACCTGTTGAACCTAATACCTAAGTTATCCGCCATCTTGCGGTATTGAAGCTCAAAAGGAATATAAAGAAATAATTAGAAAACAGAGACAACATGCCCTTTAGATCTTGGTTTTTGGCAATAGATAAGAAATTAATTTACTTGACATATTACCATGAATTTCTATTGATATATACTTCTAAAATGTATATGCAATAGTTCATTGATTCTAAGACATGCTCCCCCCAACCCCCGAATTTTGACATTACTGAAACTGGGCTTGCTTCTCTCAATGTCATGTTGTAGTTTAATTGACAACATGTTTTATTTCTCAATGGTACCTAGAATAGTTATGCTTCTTACATTTGTTGGATTCTTAGACTTGATGAAATAATATATATGCACATACAAATTTAAATGTAACAGGAGAGCAACTGAAGAGAATTCCAGCTGCCTAATTTCCTGTATTGCAAATTTCATCCCTAACACAGAACAACAAGAAAAAACTAAAACTACACGAAAATCACTCAAAATAACTTGAAGACAGAGAATGCCCAAATTTCAAAATAACTATAAGTAAAAAGAAAAAATGAAAAAAAAAAAAGAAACCTCAAATCCCAGTGGGTGATCTCTTATGTTCCTGCCCTCCTGCAAGGCTGCAAGGCTTCATGGCAAACAAAGACAGGCTTTAAAATGCTTCAGGGAAGAGAAGAGAGGAGCTAGAAACTGGCCTAAGTTTGGTATAAAATCACCTGCAGAAAGAGTAAGTCCTTGTTAAGTCTAAAAATGAAAAAATTATTTTGGGCATATTAGGCATGGTCTACAAGGAAATGACTAAAAAATATGTGATCTGTTTTTTTTGCTTCATTTTTCTGCTTTCTTCTGGGTCATTGAAAAATGTAACTATTTCTTAAATCCAAAACTGAGAAATGCTTTGAAAGACAGGTATCTTCCTCTTTGTTAAAACCCTTAATTAATAAAGGCAACTTCAAGTAAATGTTTTCATGTGTATTAAATGGCTCAGGAAAACAGGGTAAGAGTATAATTCTCCCACACAGGGTTGATAAGCTCAAAGCACTTAAAATTAAGTCTGATGAGAAAGAAACAAGTTTCAAAAAGAATTGAGGATGTGTCTTTTGGCAAATTGAGCTACCTGGAATCAACAGTTGAAAAAAGCTAAGTTTTGATAGAATGTGTATATCCCCCCAGCCCGCCTCCAGAAAATCTTGTATTAGAAGGAGTGTGACCATTCTAGGCTTAAAATAACATTTTAGCCTCCAACATTATACAGGCAGGAAGCCTTTCAATGCCCTTTACAGATGTGGTCAAAGGAAGAAATGGAACTGGAAGGACATATCAGGGTATAGAGCTAAGAGACATGGAGAACCATAGATTGTAGTGGCAAAACCAGGGCCTCATAGGAATGGCTTTTACTCCCAGAGAAAGCTCCCTGATGACAAAAATCTTCCCACTAGGATTTCAGAAATGTTGTGGGCCACAGACTGCTGTGTGCCTTGCATTCTTTTTTTTTTTTTTAAACTTACTTGATTTGAAAATTTTTCTTTCTGGCTTTATTGAGATATAATTGACATACAATTATGAGTTTAAGGTGTCCAATGTGATGATTTGATATATGTATCTATTGCAAAATGATTATCACAATAAGATTAACAATGTTACCTGTTACCACACCCATTACCTCACTTAGTTACCTTTTCTTTGTGGTAAGAACTTTGAAGATCTACTCTCTTAGCAACTTTCAAGTATACAGTACAGTATTGTTAACTATAGCAATATTGTATATAAGAGCTCCAGAACTTGTGCATCATATAACTGAAAGTTTGTACCCTTTGACCTCCTTCATCTATTTCCTTCACACCCGCATCCCACCAACCACCAGTCTACTCTGTTCCATGAGTTCTGTTTTTTAGATTCCACATATAAGTGAGAACATACAGTATTTGTCTTTTTCTGTCTGGCTTATTTAGCTAAGTATAATGCCTTCAACTTTCATTCATGTTGTGGCAAATGGCAGGATTTCCTCCTTCTTTATGGATGAATAATATTCCATTGTGTGTGTGTGTGTGTGTGTGTGTGTGTATAAAATGTTTTTTTTCTTTATCCATTCTTTCAGCAGACATTTAGATTTTTTTCTGTATTTTGAGTATTGTAAATAGTGCTACAGTGAACATGGGGGTGTAGATATCATTTTGAGATAGTGATTTCATTTCCTTTGGATATATAGCTAGAAGTGGAATTGCTAGATCACATGGTAGTTCTATTTTTAGCATTCTTCTCTTTTTTGATGAGAAATATTTGTTGCCTTTATACTGTCCTTTTCCCACCATTGTATTTTAGTTATGTGGTCAACAGATAACTTGTTCTTTTTCTGGATCAAGAGGAGTTATATTTATATTTGATGTTGAGATTACCATGCAGTTCTTAACTTTATGCCTCAGATCTTGACTGGTTAGGACTTTTGCATATTTGACTTAGAGAAAAGCTTGATATTTTAGATGCTGAAAGGAAGTCATCAAATATTTATAAGTAAGATAATGGATTGTTGTAGGTTGTATTACTGACTCCAACTATTTGCTGATGTCCTTGAAATTTACATATCCACCATTTGCCATGAAATTTGTAGTGTCTCAGATTTGCGGTACCTTCTATGGGAGCTGTATACTTTCCCATGCCACTGATGTTGAGTTCTTTTCAGTGAGACTTTCCATAGCTGTAGAATGTGAGTTTAGGACCGTTTAGAGTAAAAAAAAAAAACGACGTGAATCATAGAAGCAGCTGACTTGCACGTGACATATCATATGAGCGAAAATGAACCTTTGTTGTTGCCACTGAAATTTTGTATTGTTTATTACTGCAGCATAACATAGCAAGAGCTGACTAACCCATATGATCTGATTTATGTTCTTGAATGAACACTCAGGTTTTCCATGTGGGAAATGAATTAAAGGGATAAAAGAGTGAAGTTGGAAAAAAGTTAGAAAACCATTTCAGTATTCTGAGGTAGATGATGGTGTCTTGGATTTGGGTAATAGTGATGGAATCAGGGAGTGAGAATAAACAGGACTGGGTGATTGATTACATGTGACTATATGAGAAATATGTCAGAAATTAATTTTAGGTTTTGGTAGAAATAACTGGATGGATGGTGGTAAGACAGGAAGCAATAAAATAAAAATAGACATGGGGCAGGAGAAGCAGTTATGAAGACATAAGTTTAGTTCTAGATGTCTATGGGATATCTTAATGCAGAAGTTAAGTAGGAAGTTGGACACATAGGATGAGTTCAGAAGAGAGGTCTCAAATAAAGATATACAATTGGAATTCATCAGTATTTAGGTGGAAGTCATAGGAGTGGTTGAGACATCTGAGGAAGAGAATGTAGAATGAGAAAGAGAATTTAGAATGAGAAGTTAAGATAGCCTATGAAAAGTTTCCCCCAAACTGTAACATTTGAAGATAAGTGGCACCTAAAAGTAAATGAGTATAAAATGAGAAGTACCTTGAAGAAGTGGCTGCTTCTATGAAATGCAGGAAATATACAAGGACATCTGGGGTATTTTGTAATGCCATAAATTAAGAATATGATAAAAGAAAAGAAACCCAAATGATGGAAATATGTCAAATGTACACAGGAGTCAATTGAAAGACTCCCAGTGGCCAAAGCTGGAAATTTGAACAACAAATAAATACAGTGGTATTGGATTATAACCCAAAGTATAAAATAAATATCTGTGAGTCCATACTAATATAAATAAATGATTGAATAAATAAATGGGGAAGAAGAGACAACTTTCTTGTGCAGAAGAATTCCAGATAATTTACGTAGGTACTCTGCCATAAAAGATGTAGAACACAATTCTCCACCCCATCAGTGTGGGCTGTGCATAGTGTTTTCCTTCCAAAGGAAGATTAGAAAGAGGGAAAAAAGAACAATATTACAATAGAGAAACTTGACAAACACTACTTTAGCCAGGTGATCAAGGTCAACATCAACAGTGATGATTCATGTTGATAGTATGTACATTTGATATGATGTGATAAAAATGTCACTTTAATTCTGTAGTATTCTGCCCCCCAAACACATACTTCAGTCTGATCATGAGAAAACATCAGGCAAGTCCCAATAGAGGGACATTCTGAAAAATATTCATCAGTGCTCCTCAAAACTGTCAAGATCATTAAATAAAAAAAGAAAAAGGAAAGTCTGATAAACTGTCCCAAGCTAGAGGAGCCTAAGGAGACTTGATGATTAAACATATGTGGTATTCTGGATGAAATTCTGGAACAGAAGAAGGACCTTATGTGAAAACTAAGGAAATATGAATTAAGGATGTACTTTAGTTAATAATAATGTGTCAATATTGGTTTATTAATTGTAACAAACCTATCCTATTAAAAGTAAGGGAAATTGGTTATGTGATATATGGGAAATCTCTGTACTGTCTTTGAAACTTTTCTGTAAATCTAAAACTGTTATAAAAATAAAGTTTATTCTTTAAAATCTACAAAGATTAGAACCAAGAGATGGAAGGCAAGTAAAGAGAGTGGCCTTGAAAGTTACAAGTGATAAATTTTCTGCCTACAGACTATCAGTGATCAAGTAAGTTGAGAGAAAATTGTTCTTTGGATTTAGTAACATTGTCATCTATCACCTTAGCAAGAGTAGTTTCAGTGGTGGAAGGATGGGAATAGAATGCAGATTGAAGTAGATGAAGAGAAAATGTGATTTGAAGGCAAAAGCGCATCGTATGAAGACATTGTCAAGAAAGGTGGCAGAGAAGTGTAGGAGAAAGATAGGAAGGCTGGCTGTAGGATTCAGGAAGCGTGAACTTTTTTTTGTAAGCTCAAGATGAATGGGAAGGTGGATGAAAAGTATCCAACAAAAAGGCAAGTATTGACAATATAGGAGAGTGGAGGTTTAATCAATTGAGTGATGAGGTGTGGGATCAAGAGCACATCTGGATAGATTAGCTTTTAATAGAAGGCTGGGCATACCCTCCATTGAAACAGAAGACAGGAAGGAAGAATAGATGCTGAAAGAGGGATGCTAGTGGAGATGATAACTCTAGGTTAAGGGAGTGCCTGTCTCTTATGGGTAGAATTGTATCCCCCATACAAAACGTTGAATTCCTAATCCCCAGTACCTGTGAATGTGACTTTATTTGGACATAGGATCTTTGCAGATGATTAAGATGAAATGATTAGGGTGGGTCCTAATCTCATACAACTGTGTCCTTATAAAAAGGGGGCCTTTGGACACAGAGACATAAAGGAAGAATGCCATGTGATGATAAAAGCAGAAATTGGGGGCTTCCCTGGTGGCGCAGTGGTTGAGAGTCCGCCTGCCGATGCAGGGGACACGGGTTCGTGCCCCGGTCCGGGAAGATCCCACATGCCGCGGAGCAGCTGGGCCCGTGAGCCATGGCCGCTGAGCCTGCGCGTCCGGAGCCTGTGCTCCGCAACGGGAGAGGCCACAACAGTGAGAGGCCCGCGTACCGCAAAAAAAAAAAAAAAAAAAAAAGCAGAAATTGGATTGATATATCTGTAAGCCAAGGAACACTAAAGATTGCTAGCAAACCACCAGAAACGAGGAGAGAGGTATGGAACAGATACTTTCTCACAGTCCTCAGAAGGAACCAACTTGATGTCAGACTTCTGACACCTTGATCACAGACCTCTGTCCTCCTGAACTGGGAGGCAATAAATTTCAGTTGTTAAGCCAGCCAATTTGTGGTCTATTGGTATGGCAGCCCTAGCAAACTAATACAGCCATACCTCGTTTTATTGTACTTCACTTTATTGTGCTTCATGGATATTGTGTTTTTTACAAATTGAAGGTTTGTGGCAACCCTGAATTGAGCAAGTCTGTTGGTGCTATTTTTTCAATGACTTTTTTGCTATTTTTTGCTCACTTTGCATCTCTGTGTCACACTTTTATGCACTGGGAAACCAAAATATTTATGCACTGGGAAACCAAAATATTTGTACGAGTCACTTTATTGCAATATTCTCTTTATTGCGGTTGTCTGTAATAGCAGTCTCTGAGGTGTGCCTGTGCACTGTCTGATGATTTTCATTTTCTCTGTGAAATATTTGGCAAGAGCTTCCTCTGAAAGTAAAGAGGATGGGGTTAGGGGTGGGGGTGGAATTGGAGGTTAAAAGAGAGAAAGGAGAGGAGATGTAGGAAATTCAGTTTTATATTTCTTTAATGAAATGGCTGCATAAGACTTTTCACTAATTCAAACTGACCTTTCTCCTAATGATTAATGGGATTGTGTGAAATTTTCAATTAATATTTTTATATCACTCTGACATTTATACCCCACTGTAACAGTGTAGGGTTTAAAATTTAAAAGCTTTAAAAAGATAAATATTGTATGATTTGCTTTTTGAGGAATCTAAAAAACAAAACAAAAAAAGACTCATAGATGCAGAGAACAACTGTGTCATTGCCAGATGGGAGGGTGTGGGGGAATGAGTGAAATAAATGAAGGAATTTAAGAGGTAAAAACTGCCAGATATGAAAGAAATAAATCATGGAAGGTATTGTATAGCATAAAGAGTATCATCAATGGTATCTAATAGCTTTGTATGGGGATAGATGGTTACTAGACTTATTGTGATGATCATTTTGTAATGTATTTAAATGTGGAGTCACTATGTTGTATGCCTGAAACTAACTTAATATATAACTATATTTCAGTACAAAAAAAGCAGCTCATTTTCAGTGATTAGCTGTGCTGCCATATCTTCATTAAGATTCCTTTTCATTTGCTACATAAGGGAATTTTTAGTAGTTGAGCATAACCTAAAACAGGCTTGTGCAATAGAACTTTCTGCAGTAATGGAAATACCTGATATCTGTTCTGTCCAATATGGTAGCCACTAGTCCTACCGGGTTACTGAGCCCTTGAAATGTACCTGTTGTAACTGAGAAGCTAAATTTTAAAATTTAATTAACTTAAATTTAAATAGCCACATGTGGCTAGTGGCTACCATACTGAAGAGTGCTGGCCTATAAACTAACTCTAGTTTTATCTCCTAAAGTAAAGATAAACATATGCTTACTACCAAATTCTCAATTACAAGAAAGATCAATATATCTGTGTTAATAATATAGATGAGTATAAATAACTCAGCCTTACCAGATTCATTCATTTCTTGTTTCTTTCAGTTAATATTATTGGGCACTGAGTATGTAAGTTGATGGTTGGGTACCCAGATCATTTTATTTAGAGGAGAAAAAGTACTTAGGAAGATTAAAATTTTAAAACATGTTATCTGGTTAAATGAAATGCAAGATATTCTATTCAATATCATCAAAATCCTGATTAAGACAGAAAACTTGTTCATGAGTTCCACAAATGTCAATTGTCCTCTTTACAGACTACAGCCTTTCTCCACATGAATGTTATTGTTTCCCCAAATTTTACCTCCCCAACAGCAAACACTCATAATCAGATCTATGTTTCTGCACATGAATTGCATTAAAATGATCAAAAGCAGCCAGCCAGTGGCTCCACATGCATTCAGTCTAAAAGAGACTCCCAAGTAACTCTTCTGATTTCTATCATCTTTTAATAGAAATATAAAATTCTATATGAAATCACTCCACCAACAGATTTACCTCTCTCTTCTAGTAGGTGATTACAGTAAATAAAATCTGAGGCCCTGTGAAAGCTGTGGCCTCAGTAGACGATATAAATTTGCTACAGTAAATGGAACTTTTCCAGTGAGACATATATTAAGAAAAAACTACTTAGTAGTCTAGACAAAAGACTTGACAGACCTTGGCTTTGAGTTCTAACCAAACTTATACTCTTTTTGTGACACCTGAAAAATCTTTCTGACTCTGAGTTTTCTCATTTCAAAAATAAACTTATCCAGAAATCTCACTTAAGAGACTTCAGCATAAGGAGATAACCAAGTATGAGGAAAATGTAATTTTAGCGTGTAGGATTTCTTCGCAGCCCACATGCATACACTGTCAAAAATTGGAAATAACTTACATGTCCATGAAATGCTATGCTTTATTTAAAATTAACTGTATGTATTGTCATAGAAAGGCGCTCATGACAAATTGTTGACTGAAAAAAAGTAGGCTATAAAGAGTGTGGATAGAGAGAGAATACTCCAAAAAGATGTTCATCAAAATAGTAACAGTGGTTCACACAGGGTCATGATATTTGGGGTGGTTTTTACACTTTCCTTTTACTTCTTTGTATTATTTGAATTTTTATATGTAGTATAAGTTATTTTCTTCAAAAATTATAATACTGTGTTTACAAATAAGAAAGATTGAAACACACTTTTGGGTTGTACTAAGGGTACTTCAAAGAAATAGAACCAACAGGATATGTGAATAGAGAGGGAGACACAGAGTGAGGGAGGGAGAGAGAGAGAGAGAGAGAGAGAGAGAGAGGGAGATAAAGATTTGTTTTCAGGAATTGGCTCATGTGATTGTGGAGGCTTGCTAAGTCCAAAATCTGCAGGGAATACCAGCAGGCTGGAGACCAAGAAAGAGTTGCAGGTCAAATCCCAAGGCCATATGCTATCAGAATTTCTTCTTGCTTAGGGGAAATCAATCTTTGTTCTACCAAGACCTTCAACTGATTGGGTGAGGCCCACCCACATTATGGGGTGTAATCTGCTTTACTCAAAGCCACTTATTATTTATCTATTTATTTATTTATAGCTAGCTTACCCTAATACTCCAGCATTCTGTCGACTGCTACTTGTGTTAAGTCAGAAGCTGGTTGGTCTTTGAGGTGTACCAAAAACTTTCACCAAACACATCACACTGATTTGTGGTGATGATGTTGACATCATTTCACATGACTGTCAATCCTCATTGAGGGAATCATTTCTCAAAGCCACCAATTTACATGTTAATCTCATGCAGAAGGTATCTTCAAAGAAACATCCAAAATAATGTTTCACCAAATATCTGGGCACGGTAGCCCAGCCAAGCTGACACATAAAATTAACCATATATATATAAATATATGTATGTATATATATCACATCTTCTTTATCCATTCATCTACTGATGAACCCTTAGGTTGCTCTCATACCTTGGCTATTCTAAATAGTGCACCAATGAACATAGGGGTGCATATATCTTTTCAAATTAGTGTTTTTGTTTTCTTCAGGTAAATACCTTGAAATGGAAATGCTGGATCATGGTAGTTCTATTTTAATTTTTTGAGAGATCTCCATACCGTTTTCCATAGTGGCTCTACCAATTTATAATCCTACCATCAGTGTCCAAGTGTTCCCTTTTCTCCACATCCTCACCAACACTTGTTATTTGTTGTCTTTTTGATGATAGCCATTTTGACAGGTGTTAGGTGATATCTCATTGTGGTTTTGATTTGCATTTCCCTGATGATTAGTGATATTGAGCATATTTTCTTGTGCCTGGTGGCCAACAGTATATATTCTTTTTTGTTGTTGTTGATCAATACATTTTTTTTAAATTAAAGTTTTGAATATATTTTTTAACATCTTTATTGGAGTATACTTGCTTTACAATGTTGCGTTAGTTTCTGCTGTATAACAAAGTGAATCACCTAAATATGTACATATATCCCCATATAACCTCCCGCTTGAGCCTCCCTCCCACCCTCCCTATCCCACCCCTCTAGGTGGTCACAAAGCACTGAGCTGATCTCCCTGTGCTATGCAGCTGCTTCCCACGAGCTATCTAGTTTCCATTTGGTAGTGTATATATATCATTGCTACTCTCACTTCATCCCAGCTTCCCCTTCCCCTCCTCCCATGTCCTGAAGTCCATTTTCTTCATTTGCGTCTTTATTGCTGTCCTTTCCCTAGGTTCATCAGAGCCATTTTTTAAAAATTCCATGTATATGTGTTAGCATATGGTATTTGTTTTTCTCTTTCTGACTTACTTCACACTGTATGACAGACTACAGATCCATCAAACTCACAAGAAATAACTGAATTTCATTTCTTTTTATGGCTGAGTAACATTCCATTGTATATATGTGCTACATCTTCTTGACCCATTCATCTGTCGATGGACACTTAGGTTGCTTCCATGTCCTTGCTATTGTAAGTAGTGCTGCAATGAACATTGTGGTACATGACTCTTTTTGAATTACGGTTTTCTCAGAGTATATGCCCAGTAATGGGATTGCTGGGTCATATGGTAGTTCTATTTTTTAGTTTTTTAAGGACTGTCCATACTGTTATCCGTAGTGGCTGTGTCAATTTACATTCCCACCAACAGTGCAAGAGTGTTCCCTTTTCTCCACGCCCTCTCCAGCATTTGTTGTTTGTTGATTTTTTGATGATGGCCATTCTGACTGGTGTGAGGTGATACATCATTGTGGTTTTGATTTGCATTTCTCTAATGATCAGCGATTTTGAGCATCCTTTCATGTGTTTGTCAGCAATCTGTATATCTTCTTTGGAGAAATGTCTATTTAGATCTTCTGACCATTTTTGGATTGGGTTGTTTTTTTTTTTGATATTGAGCTGTATGAGGTTTCTCTCTGCTGGAGTGGGAGACAACTCAGATAAACAATGGGAAAAAGGCTAGAATGATCCAGGTGGTAATTGATTAGAATTAGAGACACGGAGTGAACTCATGTCTTGCTTACTATAGATATATATGGACAGGTATTTATAGGTATGTGTATATACATGGTTTGGTCCACATCTACTTCCTTGTTCAGTCAGCTAAGAAGCCCTAGAGGCAATGACACCCCATTAGTTTTAAGCACAATCTTAGTGCCCAGACCTTGGTTTCAATACCGTTCTCCAATAAAAGAGCTACTTGGAGAAATGGCTAATTCTAGGGCTGGAAAAGGAACATACAAGATGAGCCTAAAGACTTCCCTGGTGGTCCAGTGGTTAAGACTCTGTGCTTCTACCACAGGGGACAGGGGTTCAATCCCTGATCAGGGAACTAAGTTCCCACATGCTGTGCTTGCAGCACCAAAAAAAAAAAAAAAAAGACTGTTTGTTCTCTTTTGTTCTAAATAATTTAAAACAAATTATAATGATCTCCTAGTTTGATAACATTTTCATGAAATTTTAATTTTTGCAAAATGGATGAAAGCAGATCTTCTCAAAAACTTGTGAACATTTTAGTAACTTGCTTACCCTATGCTTTCTTTATAGTTATGTTCCATATTTTAGCAAGTTAAACACAAATTGAATGTTTTGTGTTCTCCCCCAATTTCATATGTTGGAAGTGAATCCCCAGTGTGATAGTGTTTGGAGGTGGGGCCTTTGGTAACTGATTAGGTCATAAGGGTGGAGGCCTCATGAATGGAATTAGTACCCTTATAAAAGAGACTCCATAGAACTCCCTTACCCCTTCTACCATGTGAGGGCACAGGGAGATGACAGTAGTCTATGAACAAGGAATCAGCTTCTTACCAGACACTGAATCTGCTGCTACCTTGGTTTTGGTCTTCCCACCATCCAGAACTGTGAGACATAAATTTTGTTAATAAGCCATCCAGTCTATGGAATTCTATTATAAAAGTTCGAACAGACTGACACCAGCTATCCTTGGTGTTCCATTTAAAAATATTTTCCAGCCAGTAAGTCTCATTTTTAAAAAATGTTTTCCCTTGTTTTGGCATTATTTAAAATATTCAGTTAATTAGATAATCTAAATTTGACTTGAAGAAGAACAAGAAGGAATTCAACTGCAGTGTTGCAGTAAATAACCTGAATTTAATTCAAGAAAATTTATTAAACACATACAATGCGAGGCGTTTGATATGGCACGGTGAACAAGACAGAATTAGTCCTTTTTCTCATAGAGCTTCCATTATAATTAAGAATAAGACTTTGAAAAAACAATTGCAACTCATGTAAGTGTTGTGGGTGAGGATGACTGGAGGTCAAGTGAGCCTAACCGCTGTGGGGTGGGGAAAGAGGCAGGATCTAAGCCAGTCTTAAAGAAGCAAGTAATGACGTTTAATCTCAGGATAATAGGCATTAACTATGTCAGTGGTTCTCACCACAGACGTTTGGAAATCTGTGGGAGTGTTTTAGGTTGTCACAACAATGGGGATTGCTACTAGCATTTAGTGTCTGGGTCCAAGAATGACAGATGTATTGCAATGTGTGAGATGGTTCCATACAACCAAGAATTAACTCCTTGTCTATATGGCTTTTAAAAAATTTTTTTTATGGGAGTATAGTTGCTTTACAATGTTGTATTAGTTTCTGCTGTACAACCAAGTGAATCAGTTATATGTATACATATATTCCCTCTTTTTAAGATTTCCTTCCTATTTAGGTCACCACTGAGTAGAGTTCCCTGTGCTATACAGCAGGTTCTCATTAGTTATCTATTTTATACATAGTAGTGTATATATTGGGGTTGACATATATACACTATATGACTTTCTGATGCTCCAGTGCATTAGAAAGGTTGTACAGCTTCTCTACGAGAATACCATACTACCTCATCTTTTCTGCTTTGATAATCTATAGTTTGTATTGACTTGTTTTTTGATTGTTTTCCTCTTTCTCTTTTCTATATAAATAAGTCTACTCTGTTATTATTTACCCTAATACAGAATTTTTTAAAATAAATTTATTTATTTATTGTTGCATTGGGTCTTCATTGCTGTGCATGGACTTTCTCTAGTTGCTGCGAGTAGGGGCTACTCTTTGTTGCAGTGCAGGGTCTTCTCATTGCAGTTTCTTCTCTTGTTGTGGAGCATGGGCTCTAGGCACGGGGGCTTCAGTAGTTGTGTCTCACGGGCTCTAGAGCACAGGCTCAGTAGTTGTGGTACATGGGCTTCATTGCTCCGCAGCATGTGGGATCTTCCTGGACCACAGCTCAAACCAGTGTTCCCTGCATTGGCAGGCTGATTCTTAACCCCTGCACCACCAGGAAGTCCCAAATACAGGTTTTTATTTGAGTGTCTACCATTATCTTTGCTCTTTCATATTTTGTACTCTCCCTACAAGTGACCTTTTGGATTCAAACTTACTCAACATTGGCACGAGAAAATATCAGACTACGTCATGATGGCTACCAATATAGCCATGATCAAGCATTCACATATATAAATATGTGATATTTTATTATAAATTACTTTCCTTTTGTTTGTCCTTCACAATAGGCTTTGGGCATTCATACTATATTGAATTTTTGAAATTCATATGTGTAAGAAGGTGTATATAATCTATGACTTTTGTTCTGGGAGTACAATGGGGACATTATAAAATAGTTCTTATATAAAAGGAAGATTAGATCTGATAGAGTTTAAGTTTGTCTCTATAATCGGGGGCTTCTAACATCTACTGGTGTTGAGTGCCAGGGATGTGGAATATCTTGCTATGCATGGGACAGTTCTGTTCATTAAATAAAAACCCTGCACTCCACACAGATTTTAAAAATTTCATTGGGCTTTCACGTGGCCCCAATGGTTCTATGCAAGAATATCACACCTGATCATTCTCTCCCCTTTGACAGCCTGTAATCTTGATTTGACATTTTATTCCTATTTCAGTTAAGATTATTTGGGTCCTTTTATCACATACAAATAAGTCTGGTGTTATAACTCATTTCACTAGATTTTTATTTTCATGCCTCCTGGTATCCACGTATTTTCATTTCTTCTATTCTTCAACATACAGAATAGCTTTTGATTTCCTTCTCTTAAATTTAAACTTACTAATTAAGTTTAAGCATCTGAGAGTATTTCATCATGTCTTCTAGTAGACATGCACAGGCATTTGTGTATCTTGAAAGACACATTAGTTTTAGTTAATTTCTTTTATTTGCACTCTATATGAATATCTCTTTTAGCTAATATATTTTTGAAATGAAATATACATTTTATTTTAAAATACTGAAACCTCTTGATAATGTGAAACAAATGTCTCCAGGAATCTCAAGGAAGAATGCTTTGGGACCTCAAATGAGAGAAACAGCAAGTCGTTCACTTGGCCTGAATTCAAAGAACTTATAAAGGTAACTTTTACAAGCAATTCAATAAGTTATAAAAGTTATACATCTGGATCTAGAGCGTCCTCTTTTCCATCCTAGGTTAAATGAGGCCCAATCCTCAACTCTATCTCACTGATAATAAAGGTCATGTCTATACCCACTTATAACAATTTATGGCAGTCTTGGACCCAGTGAGAAATTCTGATGTCTGCAGCATATGGCCACCATGCTAAGAGGGAAAACCATCTTAACAGTCGCTACCTGGGCAGAATTCTAGCAAGTCATCTCTAGTTCAGTGATTCAGGAAATATATATGTGCATAAATATGCAACATGCAGCAAAAGCCTTTGTTCCGTTTGCCCTGTGCAGTGGAGTAAGATTTGGAAAGGACCTTGGGAGTGTATTTGCATTATCACCATATTCTCCAGATGAGAAAACCAAGGCTTAGCAAGGAAACCAGTTTCCCTGATTCCAAAATCCTTTTTTTTCCTACGCTATGAACACAACAATTTTATGAAAGTGTTACTTTAGAAAATGATTACAAAAGATATAAATTATATTTTCATATAAAGTCTTTCGTGTGCTTTTTTTTTAATGGCTAGAAATGGTTTATTTTTTCAACAGTATCATCAAGAATACAGGTCCAGACGAGGGGAAGAAGGTGGAAGAGTAAGACACGGAGATCACCTTCCTCCCCACAGATACACCAGAAATACATCTACATGTAGAACAACTCCTACAGAACACCGACTGAATGCTGGCAGAAGTCCTCAGACCTCCCAAAAGGCAAGAAACTTCCCATGTACCTGGGTAGGGCAAAAGAAAAAAGAGACAAAAGAATAGGGACAGGACCTGCACCAGTGGGAGGGAGCTGTGAAGGAGGAAAGGTTTCCACACACTAGAAGCCCCTTCGCGGGTGGAGACTGTGGGTGGCAGACGGGGGGAGCTTTGGGGCCGCGGAAGAGAGCGCAGCAACAGGGGTGCGGAGGGCAAAGCGGGGAGATTCCCACACAGAGGACCGGTGCAGACGGGCACTCACCAGCCCGAGAGGCTTGTCTGCTCACCTGCCGGCATGGGCGGGACTGGAAGCTGAGGCTCGGGCTTTGGCCAGAGCTCCGGGAGAGAACTGGGGTAGGTGGCGTGAACACAGCCTGAAGGGGTTAGTGCACCACGGCTAGCCGGGAGGGAGTCCAGGAAAAGGTCTGGACCTGCCGAAGAGGCAAGAGACTTTTTCTTCCCTCTTTGTTTCCTGGTGCGCGAGGAGAGGGGATTAAGAGCGCTGCTTAAAGGAGCTCCAGAGACGGGCACAAGACGCGGCTAGAAGCGCGGACCCCAGAGATGGGCATGAGACGCTAAGGCTGCTGCTGCCGCCACCAAGAAGCCAGTGTGCGAGCACAGGTCACTATCCACACCTCCCTTCCGGGGAGCCTTGCAGTCCGCCACTGCCAGGTTCCCGGGATCCAGGGACAACTTCCCTGGGAGAACACATGGTGAGCCTCAGGCTGGTGCAATGTCATGCCGGCCTCTGCCACCAGAGGCTCGCCCCGCACTCAGTGCCCCTCCCTCCCCCGGCCTGAGTGAGCCAGAGCCCCCGAATCAGTGGCTCCTTTAATCCCGTCCAGTCTGAGTGAAAAACAGACGCCCTCTGGACCTACACTCAGAGGTGGGGCCAAATCCAAAGCTGAGCCCCTGGGAGCTGTGAGAACAAAGAACAGAAAGGGAAATCTCTCCCAGCAGCCTCAGATGCAGCAGATTAAAGGTCCACAATCAACTTGATGTACCCTGCATCTGTGGAATACATGAATAGACAAAGAATCATCCCAAATTGAGGAGCCAGGAGTCACTGCTATGCCTCTGAGGTGGGAGAGCCAACTTCAGGACACTGGTCAACAAGAGACCTCCCAGCTCCACATAATATCAAATGTCGAAAATCTCCCAGAGATATCCATCTCAACGCCAGCACCCAGCTTCACTCAACGACCAGCAAGCTACACTGCTGGACACCCTATCCCAAACAACTAGCAAAACAGGAACACAACCCCACCCATTAGCAGAGAGGTTACCTAAAATCATAATAAGTCCACAGGCACCCCAAAACACACCACCAGACGTGGACCTGCCCACCATAAAGACAAGATCCAGCCTCATCCATCAGAACACAAGCACTAGTCCCCTCCACCAGGAAGCTTACACAACCCACTGAACCAAACTTAGCCACTGGGGACAGACACCAAAAACAACAGGAACTACAAACCTGTAGCCTGCAAAAAGGAGACCCCAAACACAGTAAGATAAGCAAAATGAGAAGACAGAAAAACACACAGCAGTTGAAGGAGCAAGATAAAAACCCACCAGACCTAACAAATGAAGAGGAAATAGGCAGTCTACCTGAAAAAGAATTCAGAACAATGATAGTAAAGATGATCCAAAATCTTGGAAATAGAATAGAGAAAATGCAAGAAACATTTAACAAGGACCTAGAAGAACTAAAGATGAAACAAACAGCAATGAACAACACAATAAATGAAATGAAAAATACTCTAGATGGGATCAATAGCAGAATAACTGAGGCAGAAGAACGGATAAGTGACCTGGAAGATAAAATAGTGCAAATAACTACTGCAGGGCAGAATAAAGAAAAAAGAATGAAAAGAACTGAGGACAGTCTCAGAGACCTCTGGGACAACATTAAACGCACCAACATTCGAATTATAGGGGTTCGAGAAGAAGAGAAAAAAAAGGGACTGAGAAAATATTTGAAGAGATTATAGTTGAAAACTTCTCTAATATGGGAAAGGAAATAGTTAATCAAGTCCAGGAAGCACAGAGAGTCCCATACAGGATAAATTCAAGGAGAAATACGCCAAGACACATATTAATCAAACTGTCAAAAATTAAATACAAAGAAAGCATATTAAAAGCAGCAAGGGAAAAACAACAAATAACACACAAGGGAATCCCCATAAGGTTAACAGCTGATCTTTCAGCAGAAACTCTGCAAGCCAGAAGGGACTGGCAGGACATATTTAAAGTGATGAAGGAGAAAAACCTGCAACCAAGATTACTCTACCCAGCAAGGATCTCATTCAGATTTGATGGAGAAATTAAAACCTTTACAGACAAGCAAAAGCTGAGGGAGTTCAGCACCACCAAACCAGCTCTACAACAACCGCTATAGGAACTTCTCTAGGCAAGAAACACAAGAGAAGGAAAAGACCTACAATAACGAACCCAAAACAATTAAGAAAATGGGAATAGGAACATACATATCGATAATTAGATGTAAATGGACTAAATGCTCCCACCAAAAGACACAGATTGGCTGAATGGATACAAAAACAAGACCCATACATATGCTGTCTACAAGAGGCCCACTTCAGACCTAGAGACACATACAGACTGAAAGTAAGGGGATGGAAAAAGATATTTCATGCAAATGGAAACCAAAAGAAAGCTGGAGTAGCAATTCTCATATCAGACAAAATAGACTTTAAAATAAAGACTATTAGAAGAGACAAAGAAGGACACTACATAATGATCAAGGGATCAATCCAAGAAGAAGATATAACAATTGTAAATATTTATGCACCCAACATAGGGGCACCTCAATACATAAGGCAAATACTAACAGCCATAAAAGGGGAAATCGACAGTAACACATTCATAGTACGGAATTTTAACACCCCATTTTCACCAATGGACAGATCATCCAAAATGAAAGTAAATAATGAGGGACAAGCTTTAAATGCTACATTAAAGAAGATGGACTTAATTGATACGTATAGGACACTCCATCCAAAAACAACAGAATACACATTTTTCTCTAGTGCTCATGGAACATTCTCCAAGATACATTATATCTTGGGTCACAAATCAAGCCTTGGTTAATTTAAGAAAATTGAAATTGTATCAAGTATCTTTTCCGACCACAATGCTATGAGACTAGATATCAATTACAGGAAAAGATCTGTAAAAAATACAAACACATTGAGGCTAAACAATACACTATTTAAAAGCAAAGTGATCACTGAAGAGATCAAAGAGGAAATAAAAACATACCTAGAAACAAATGACAATGGAGACAAGATGACCCCAAACCTATGGGATGCAGCAAAAGCAGTTCTAAGGGGGAAGTTTATACCAATACAAGTCCACCTTAAAAAACAGGAAACATCTCGAATAAACAACCCAACGTTGCACCTAAAGCAATTAGAGAAAGAAGAACAAAAAAACCCCAAAGTTAGTAAAAGGAAAGAAATCATAAAAATCAGATCAGAAATAAATGAAAAAGAAATGAAGGAAACGAAACCAAAGATCAGTAAAAGTAAAAGCTGGTTCTTTGAGAAGATAAACAAAATAGATAAACCACTAGCGAGACTCATCAAGAAAAAAAGGGGGAAGACTCAAATCAATAGAATTAGAAATGAAAAAGGAGAAGTAACAACTGACACTGCAGAAATACAAAGGTTCGTGAGAGATTACTACAAGCAACTCTATGCCAATAAAGTGGACAACCTGGAAGAAATGGACAAATTCTTAGAAATGCACAACCTGCAACGACTAAATCAGGAAGAAATAGAAAAAATGAACAGACCAATCACAGCACTGAAATGGAAACTGTGATTAAAAATCTTCCAACAAACAAAAGCCCAGGACCAGATGGCTTCACAGGTAAATTCTGTCAAACATGTAGAGAAGAGCTAACACCTATCCTTCTCAAACTCTTCCAAAATATAGCAGAGGGAGGAACACTCCCAAATTCATTCTATGAGGCCACCATCACCTTGATACTAAAACCAGACTAGGATGTCACAAAGAAAGAAAACTACAGGCCAATATCACTAATGAACATAGATGCCAAAATCCTCAACAGACTACTAGCAAACAGAATCCAACAGCACACTAAAAGGATCAAGTTGGGTTTATTCCAGGAATGCAAAGATTCTTCAATATACGCGAATCAATCAATGTGATAAACCATATTAACAAATTGAAGGAGAAAAAGCATATGATCATCTCAATAGATGCAGAGAAAGCTTTTGACAAAATTCAATACCCATTTATGATAAAAACCCTGCAGAAAGTAGGCATGGAGGGAACTTTCCTCAACATAATAAAGGCCATATATGACAAACCCACAGCCAACATCATCCTCAATGGTGAAAAACTGAAAGCATTTCCACTAAGATCAGGAACAAGACAAGGTTTCCCACTCTCACCACTCTTATTCAACATAGTTTTGGAAGTTTTAACCACAGCAATCAGAGAAGAAAAGGAAATAAAAGGGATCCACATTGGAAAAGAAGAAGTAAAGCTGTCACCGTTTGCAGATGACATGATACTATACAAAGAGAATCCTAAAGATGCTACCAGAAAACTACTAGAGCTAATCAATGAATATCTTAAAGTAGCAGGATACAAAATTAATGCACAGCAATCTCTTGCATTCCTATACACTAATGATGAAAAATCTGAAAGTGAAATCAACAAAACACTCCCATTTACCATTTCAACAAAAAGAATAAAATATCTAGGAATAAACCTACCTAAGGAGACAAAAGACCTGTATGCAGAAAATTATAAGACACTGATGAAAGAAATTAAAGATGATACAAATAGATGGAGAGCTATACCATGTTCTTGGATTGGAAGAATCAACATTGTGAAAATGACTCTATTACCCAAAGCAATGTACAGATTCAATGCAATCCCTATCAAAGTACCACTGGCATTTTCCACAGAACTAGAACAAAAACTTTCACAATTTGTATGGAAACACAAAAGACCCCGAATAGCCAAAGCAATCTTGAGAACGAAAAACGGAGCTGGAGGAATCAGGCTCCCTGACTTCAGACAATACTACAAAGCTACAGTAATCAAGACAGTATGGCACTGCACAAAAACAAAAGACAGATCAATGGAACAGGATAGAAAGCGCAGAGATAAACCCACCCACATACGGTCACCTTACCTTTGATAAAGGAGGCAGGAATGTACAATGGAGAAAGGAGAGCCTCTTCAATAAGTGGTGCTGGGAAAACTGGACAGGTACATGTAAAAGTATGAGATTAGATCACTCCCTAACACCATACACAAAGAGAAGCTCAAAATGGATTAAAGACCTAAATGTAAGGCCAGAAACTATCAAACTCTTAGAGGAAAACATAGGCAGAACACTCTATGACATAAATCACAGCAAGATCCTTTTTGACCCACCTCCTAGAGAAATGGAAATAAAAACAAAAATAAAGAAATGGGGCCTAATGAAACTTCAAAGCTTTTGCACAGCAAAGGAAACCATAAACAAGACCAAAAGACAACCCTCAGAATGGGAGAAAATATTTGCAAATAAAGCAACTGACAAAGGATTAATTTCCAAAATTTACAAGCAGCTCAATAACAAAAAAACCAAAAACCCAATCCAAAAATGGGCAGAAGACCTAAATAGACATTTCTCCAAAGAAGATATACAGACTGCCAACAAACACATGAAAGAATGCTCAACATCATTAATCATTAGAGAAATGCAAATCAAAACTACAATGAGATATCATCTCACAGCAGTCAGAACGACCATCATCAAAAAATCTAGAAACAATAAATGCTGGAGAGGGTGTGGAGAAAATGGAACCCTCTTGCACTGCTGGTGGGAATGTGAATTGGTACAGCCACTATGGAGAACAGTATGGAGGTTCCTTAAAAAACTACAAAAAGAACTACCATATTACCCAGCAATCCCACTACTAGGCATATACCCTGAGAAAACCATAATTCACTAAGAGTCATGTACCAAAATGTTCATTGCAGCTCTATTTACAATAGCCCGGAGATGGAAACAACTTAAGTGTCCATCACTGGATGAATGGATAAAGAAGATGTGGCACATATATACAATGGAATATTACTCAGCCATAAAAAGAAACGAAATTGAGCTATTTGTAATGAGGTGGATAGACGTAGAATCTGTTATACAGAGTGAAGTAAGTCAGAAAGAGAAAGACAAATACCGTATTTTAACACATATATATGGAATTTAAGAAAAGAAATGTCATGAAGTACCTAGAGGTAAGACAGGAATAAAGACACAGACCTACTAGAGAACGGACTTGAGGATATGGGGAGGGGGAAGGGTGAGCTGTGACAAAGCGAGAGAGAGGCATGGACATATATACACTACCAAACGTAAGGTAGATAGCTAGTGGGAAGCAGCCGCATAGCACAGGGAGATCAGCTCAGTGCTTTGTGACCGCCTGGAGGGGTGGGATAAGGAGGGTGGGAGGGAGGGAGTCGAAAGAGGGAAGAGATATGGGAACATATGTATATGTATAACTGATTTACTTTGTTATAAAGCAGAAACTAACACACAATTGTAAACAATTATACCCGAATAAAGATGTTAAAAAAAAAAAAAAGAATTCAGTTCCTTCTGTCCCTTCTACTCCGCCATCTTCTGGGCATCCCTCATGCCTCCTGTTGTTGTTGTGGGGTTTTTTTTGATAAAAAATTTATTAATTCAATTATAATAACAATAATCAACCTATTACGTGTCAGCATAAATCACGTTTTTAACAGAAGATATCTATATTTTCCCAAAGAAGAGAAAATATGTGAGAAGAGTGACATTGTTTTACATTAAGTTCTTTTTACATAAATTTACATCACAGTTTTTTTAATTGAAAGTCACAAAAATTATAATCATTGTCAGTTCACTCAGTCCCATGTAATTAATTTTTTTATCTTTATCTATTGATAGCAGTTATATAAATTCAACAGTTTTCCATTAGAGTTCTGAAAATGCTTATTCATTCAGTTCAGCAGTATAGTTAGTTACCAGTACTTGTCAGAGTCTTTCCCATGAATTCTGTGAAGATGAAACCCTTATATAGGAACATTTTTGCAAAAGCATCACAATACATGCAGAACTGTCTATAAATGACAAAAGATTTTAAAATGACCATGGTTAAAGGTTTAATGAAAGTTCATAATAATACAATTGACAAGGAAATTTAGTTGTTTTTGAGATAAACATTTTAAAGTAATAACAAAAATTGTGACTTAAAACATAATACCAGAACATATAAGATTTTTATGAATTTCATGTAATGTCTGAAACATTTATATTAACATATTTCCATACAAATAACCGAAAGAAAGCTTAGTATTAGGTATTTTTTGAATTTTATTTATTTTTTTATACAGCAGATTCTGATAAGTCATCAGTTTTATACATATCAGTGTATACATGTCAATCCCAATCGCCCAATTCAGCACGCCACTACAACTAACCCCCCGTGACTTTCCCTGTTGGTGTCCATATGTTCGTTCTCTACATTTGTGTGTCAACATTGGTGGTACAAACTGGTTCCTCTGCACCATTTTTCCAGGTTCCACATATCTGCGTTAATATACGATATTTGTTTTCCCCTTTCTGACTTCACCCTGTATGACAGTCTCTAGATCCATCCACGTCGCAACAGATGACTCAATTTCGTTCCTCTTTATGGCTAAGTAATATTCCATTGTATATATATACGACATATTCTTTACCCATTCGTCTGTTGGTGGGCATATAGGTTGTTTCCATGACCTGGCTATTGTAAATAGTGCTGCAATGAACATTGGCGTGCATGTGTCTGTTTGAATTATGGTTTCCTCTGGGTATATGCCCACTAGTGGGATTGCTGGATCATATGGTAATTCTATTTTTAGACTTTTAAGGAACCTCCATACTGTTCTCCATAGTGGCTGTATCAATTTACATTCCCACCAACAGTGCAAAAGAGTTCCCTTTTCTCCACACCCTCTCCAGCATTTGTTGTTTGTAGATTTTCTGATGATTCCCATTGTAACTGGTGTGAGGTGATAGCTCATTGTAGTTTTGATTTGCATTTCTCTAATGATTAATGATGTTGAGCATTCTTTCATGTGTTTGTTGGCCATCTGTATGTGTTCTCTGAAGAAATGTCTATTTAGGTCTTCTGCACATTTTTGGATTGGGTTGTTAGTTTCTTTAATATTGAGCTGCATGAGCTGTCTATATATATTGGAGATTAATCCTTTGTTGATTTATTGGCAAATATTTTCTCCCATTCTGAGGGTTGTCTTTTCGCCTTATTTATGATTTCCTTTGCTGTGCAAAAGCTTTGAAGTTTCATTAGACCCCATTTGCTTAGTTTTGTTTTCATTTCCATTACTGTAGGAGGTGAATCCAAAAAGATCTTGCTGTGATTTATGTCCAAGGGTGTTCTTCCTCTGTCTTCCTCTAAGAGTTAGGGTAAGGGAATGGGTACGGTGTAGGGTACAGGTTAGGGTACGACAAGAGCTTAGAGTTAGGGTATGTTATAGGGTAAGGTTTAGTTTTAGTTTACAGGTTAGGATTAGGGTACGGGTTAGGTTAAGGGTTAGGGTTAGGATTAGGATTAGATAAAGGATACGATTTAGGGTACAGGTTACTGTATGAAAACAGGTTAGTGTTAAGGTAAGTCTTAGGGTATGGGTTAGTGTTAGTGTATGGGTTAGGATTAGAGTATGGGTTAGGGTAAGGCTTCGCGTAAGGGTTATGATTAGGGTTAGGTTTAGGGAACATGTATAGTTTAGGGTAAAATTTAGGGTATGACAGTGTGTTAGGATTAGGGTACGTGTTAGGGTACGGTTTAGTGTTAGTGTACGGGTTAGGATTATGGTACCATTTAGTGTAAATCTTACGGTAAGGGATTGGGTTAGGATTAGGGAACGGGTATGGTTTAGGGCACAGGTTAGGGTACGAGAAATGGTTAGAGTTAGGGTATGTGTTAGGGTATGGGTTAGTTTTAGTGTATGGGTTAGGATTAGGGTATGGGTTACGGTAAGGCTTAAGGTAAGGGTTAGGGTTAGGGTTAGGTAATGGGTATGGTTTCGGTTACTGGATAGTGTACAACAACAGTTTAGGGTTAGGGTACGTGTTAGGGTACATGTTAGTGTTAGTGTTTGGGTTAGGATAATGGTATAGCTTAGGGTACGGCATAGGGTAAGGCTAAGTGTTAGGGTTAGGGAACGGGTACGGTTTAGGGTACAGGTTAGTATAAGACAACGGGTTAGGGTTAGGGTTCGTGTTAGGGTACGGCTTAGTGTTAGTGTATGGGTTAGGCTTAGGGTATGGGTTAGGGTAAGGATTAGGGATAGCATTAGGGTTAAGGTTATGGAATGGGTATGGTTTAGGGTACAGGTTAGGGTACGACAACGGGTTAGGGTTAGGGTACGATTTAGGGTATGGGTTAGTGTTAGGGTACAGGTTAGGATTAGGGAACCGCTTAGGGTTAGGCTTAGGGTAAGGGTTAGGGTTAGGGTTAGGGATAGGGTTAGGGAACGGGTACGGTTTAGGTTACAGGTTAGGTTAGGACAATATATTAGGGTTAGGGTACGTGTTAGGGTATGGGTTAGTGTTAGGGTACGTGTTAGGATTAGGGTACGGCTTAGGGTAAGTCTTAGTGTAAGGATTAGGCTTAGGGTTAAGGTTAGGGAACGTGTACGGTATAGGGTAGAGGTTAGGGTACAACAACAGGTTAGGGTACATGTGAGGGTATGGGTTAGTGTTAGTGTATGGATTAGGATTAGGTTATGGGTTAGAGTAACGCTTAGCATAAGGGTTAGGGTTGGGGTTAGGGAATGAGTACGCTTTATGGTACAGGTTAGGGTATAACAACTGGTTAGGTTTAGGGTACGTGTTAGGGTACTGGTTAGTGTTAGTGTACGGGTTACGATTAGGATACACCTTAGGGTAAGGCTTAGGGTAAGGGCTAGGCTTAGGGTTAGGAAATGGGTACAGTTTAGGGCACAGGTTATAGTGCAGCAATGGGTTAGGGTTAGGGTATGTGTTAGGGTATGTGTTAGTGTTAGTGTACAGCTTAGCATTAAGGTAGAGTTTAGGATTAGGGTACGGCTTAGGGCAAGGGTTAGGGTTAGGGATAGGCAACGCGTACACCTTAAGGTACAGTTTAGGGTATGACAGAGTGTTAGGGTTAGGGTTAGGATTAGGGTATGGATTAGGGTAAGGCTTCGCTTAAGGGTTAGGGTTAGGGAATGGGTATGGTTTAGGGTACAGGTTAGGGTACAACAACAGTTTAAGCTTAGCATACGTGTTAGGGTACGGGTTAGTGTTAGTGTATGGGTTAGGAATAGGGTACGGGGTAGGGTAAGGCTTTGGGTAAGGGTTAGGGTTAGGTTTAGGGTTCGGGTTAGGGAACGGGGACGTTGTAGGGTACAGATTAAGGTACGACAACGATTTACAGTTAGCGTACATGTTAAAGTACAGGTTATTGTTAGAATACAGGTTAGGATTAGGGTACGGGTTAGGGTAAGGCTTCGGGTAAGGGTTAGGGTTAGAGATAGGGAATGGGGATGGATTAGGGTACAGGTTAGGGTACGACAGTTTAGTTTTACCGTACGTGTTGGAGTACAGGTTAGTGTACGGATTAGGATTAGGGGACGGGTTAGGGTAAAGCTTAGGTTAAGGGTTAGGGTTAGGAAACGGACACGGTATAGGATACAGGTTACAGTATGACAACGGTTTAGGGTTAGCATACATGTTAGCGTACGAGTTAGTGTTAGTGCACGGTTTAGGATTAGGGTACGGGATAGGATAAGGCTTTGGGTAAGGGTTAGTGTTAGGGTTAGGTTTAGGAAACAGGTACAGTTTAGAGTACAGGTTATTTTACAACAACATCTTAGGGTTAGATTAAGTGTTATGGTATGCGTTAGTGCTAGTGTACCGGTTAGGATCAGGGTACGGTTAAGGGTAAGCCTTAGGGTTAGGATTAGTGTTAGGGTTTGGGCTCGGGCAAGATTTAGGGTACAGCTTAGGGTAAAACAAAGGGTTAGGGTTCGGGTACGTGTTAGGGTATGAGTTAATGTTAGTATATGTGTGAGGATTATTCTACAGGTTAGTGAAAGCTATAGGGTGGGTGATAGGGTTAGGGTTAGGGTTTGGTTAGGGTTAGGGAACGGGTATGGTTTAGAGTTCAGTTTAGGATATGACAACGTGTTAGAGTTAGGGTATGTGTTAGGTTATGCATTAGTGTTAGTGTATGGGTTAGGATTAGGGGACGGGTTAGGGTAAGGCTTCGGGTAAGGGTTACGATTAGGGTTAGGGTTAGGGGACAGGGACGGTTTAGGGTACTGGTTAGGGTTCGACAATGGTTTAGGGTGAGCGTACCTGTTAGGGCATGGGTTAGTGTTAACGTATGGGTTAGGATTAAGGGACAGGTTAGGGTAAGGCTTCGGGTAAGTGTTAGGGTTAGGGTTAGTGTTAGGGTTAGGGTTAGGGGACGGGGACGGTTTGGGGTACAGGTTAGGGTACGACAATTGTTTAGGGTGAGCGTACGTGTTAGGGTACGGGTTAGTGTTAGCATACGGGTTGGGATTAGGGGACGGTTTAGGGTAAGGCTTCGGGTAAGGGTTAGGGTTACGTTTAGGGCTAGAGTTAGGGTTAGGGGACTGTGACGGTTTAGGGTACAGGTTAGGGTATGACAACGGTTTAGAGTGAATGTACGTGTTAGGGTACGGGTTAGTGTTAGCGTACGGTTTAGGATTAGAGGACGGGTTAAGCTGAGGCTTTGGGTAAGGGTTAGGGTTAGGGTTAGGGCTAGGGTTAGGGTTAGGGACGGGTACGGTTTAGGGTACAGGTTAGCATAAAAAAACGGTTTAGGGTGAGCATACGTGTTAGGATACGGGTTAGTGTTAGCGTACGGGTTAGGGTTAGGGGACGTGTTAGGGTAAGGCTTCGGGTAAGGGTTAGGGTTAGGGCTAGGGTTAGGGTTAGGGGATGGGGACGGTTTAGGGTACAGGTTAGGGTACGACAACGGTTTAGGGTGAGAGTACGTGTTAGGGTACGGGTTAGTGTTCGCGTACGGGTTAGGATTAGGGGACGGGTTAGGGTAAGGCTTCAGGTAAGGGGTAGGGTTAGGTTTAGGGTTAGGGTTAGGGGACGGGGACGGTTTAGGGTAAAGGTTAGGGTACGACAGCGGTTTAGGGTGAGCGTATGTGTTAGGGTACGGGTTAGTGTTAGCGTACCCGTTAGGATTAGGGGATGGGTTAGGGTAAGGCTTCGGGTAAGGGATAGGACTAGGGTTAGGGGACGGGGACGGTTTAGGGTACAGGTTAGTGTACGACAATGGTTTAGGATGAGTGGACGTGTTAGTGTACGGTTTAGTGTAAGCGTACGGGTCAGGATCAGGGGACGGTTTAGGATAAGGCTTCGGGTAAGTGTTAGGGTTAGGGCTAGGTTTAGGGATAGGGGACGGGGACAGTTTAGGGTACAGGTTAGGGTACGACAACGGTTTAGGGTGTGCATACGTGTTAGGGTATGGGTTAGTGGTAGCGTACGGGTTAGAATTAGGGGACGGGTTAGGCTGAGGCTTCGGTTAAGGGTTAGGGTTAGGGCTAGGGTTAGGGTTAGGGGACGTGGACAGTTTAGGGTACAGGTTAGGGTACGAAAATGGTTTACGGAGACTGTAAGTGTTAGGGTACGGGTTAGTGTTAGCTTATGGGTTAGGATTAGGGGATGGGTTAGTCTGAGGCTTCGGGTAAGGATTAGGGTAAGGGTTAGGGTTAGTGTTAGGGTTAGGGGACGGGGACGGTTTAGGGTACAGGTTAGGATACGACAACAGTTTAGGGTGAGCGTACATGTTAGGGTATGGGTTAGTGTTAGCATATGGGTTAGGATAACGGGATGGGTTAGGGTAAGGCTTCGGGTAAGGGTTAGGGTTAGGGTTAGGGGACGGGAATGGTTTAGGGTACATGTTCGGGTACGAGAATGGTTTAGGGTGAGCGTACGTGTTAGAGTACAGGTTAGTGTTAGCGTACTACTTAGGATTAGGGGACGGGTTAGGGTAAGGCTTCAGGTAAGTGTTAGGGTTAGCGCTAGGGTTAGGGTTAGGGGACAGGGAAGGTTTAGGGTACAAGTTAGGGTATGACAACGGTTTAGGGTGAGCGCATGTGTTAGGGTATGGGTTAGTGTTAGCGTACGGGTTAGGATTAGGGGACGGATTAGAGTAAGGTTTCAGGTAAGGGTTAGTGTTAGGGTTAGGGCTCGTGCGAGATTTAGGGAACGGGGACGGTATATGGTACAGCTTATGGTACGACAACGGTTTAGGGTGAGCATACGTGTTAGGGTACGGGGTTATTGTTCGCGTACGGGTTAGGATTAGGGGACAGGTTAGGGTAAGGCTTCTGGTAAGAGTTAGGGTTAGGGTTAGGGCTAGGGTTTGTGTTTGTGGACGGGGATGGTTTAGGGTACAGGTTAGGGTACGACAACGGTTTTGGGTGAGCTTACATGTTAGGGTACGGGTTAGTGTTAGCGTATGGGTTAGGATTGGGGACTGGTTAGGCTGAGGCTTCGGGTAAGTGTTAGGGTTAGGGCCAAGGTTAGGGTTAGGGGACGGGGACGGTTTACGGTACAGGTTAGTGTACGACAACGGTTTAGGGTGAGCGTACGTGTCAGGGTATGGTTTAGTGTTAGCGTACGGGTTAGGATTATGGGACTGGTTAGCATAAAGCTTCGGTTAAGGGTTAGGGTTAGGGCTAGGGTTAGGGTTAGGGGACGGGGACGGTTTAGGGTACATGTTAGGGTACGACAACGGTTTAGGCTGAGCGTACATGTTAGGGTAGGGGTTAGTGTTAGCGTACGGGTTAGGATTAGGGTACCGCTTAGGCTAAGGCTTCGGGTAAGGGTTAGGGTTAGGGGACAGGGACGTTTTAGGGTACAGGTTTTGGTACGACAACGGTTTAGGGTGAGCGTACGTGTTAGGGTATGGGTTAGTGTTAGCATACGGTTTAGGATTAGGTGACGGGTTATGGTAAGTCTTCGGATAAGGGTTAGGGTTAGGGTTAGGGCTAGGGTTAGCATTAGGGGATGGGGAGGATTTAGGGTACAGGTTAGGGTACGAGAATGGTTTTGGGTTAGCATACGTGTTAGGGTACGGGTTACTGTTAGCGTACGGGTTAGGATTAGGGGACGGGTTAGGGTAAGGCTTCGGGTAAGGGGTAGGGATAGGGTTAGGGTTAGGGGACGGGGACGGGGACGGTTTAGGGCAAAGGTGAGGGTACGACAACAGTTTATGGTGAGCGTACGTTTTAGGGTACAGGTAGGTGTTAGCATACGGGTTAGGATTAGGGGACGGGTTAGGCTAAGGCTACGGGTAAGGGTTAGGGTTAGGGTTAGGTTTAGGGGATGGGGACGGTTTAGGGTACAGGTTAGGGTACAGGTTAGGTTACGACAATGGTTTAGGGTGAGCATACGTGTTAGGGTATGTGTTAGTGTTAGTGTATGGGTTAGGATTAGTGGACGGGTTACTGTAAGGCTTTGGGTAAGGGTTAGGGTTAGGGTTAGGGCCAGGGTTAGGGTTAGGGGATGGGGATGGCTTAGGACAAAGTTGAGGGTACGACAACAGTTTAGGTTGAGCGTACGTGTTAGGGTACAGGTAGGTGTTAGCATACGGGTTAGGATTAGGGGACAGGTTAGGGTAAGGCTTCGGGTAAGGGTTAGGGTTAGTGTTAGGGCTAGGGTTAGGGTTAGGGGATGGGGACGGTTTAGGGTACAGTTTAGGGTACGACAACGGTTTAGGGTGAACGTACATATTAGGGTACGTGTTAGTGTTAGCGTACGGGTTAGGATTAGGGGACATGTTAGGGTAAGGCTCCGGGTAAGGGTTAGGGTTGGGGTTAGGGCTAGGGTTAGGGTTAAGGGACGGGGACGGTTTAGGGTACAGGTTAGGGTACAACAGCGGTTTAGGGGGAGCGTACGTGTTTGGGTACGTGTTAGTGTTAGTGTATGGGTTAGGTTTAGGGAACGGTTTAGGGCAAGTCTTCAGGTGAGGGTTAGTGTTAGTGTTAGGGAATGGGGATGGTTTAGGGTACAGGTTAGTTTATGGCAACGGTTTAGGTTTCACGTATGTGTTAGGGTATGGGTTAGTGTTAGTGTATGGATTAGTATTAAGGGACAGGTTAGGGTGAGGCTTCGGGTAATGGTTAGTGTTATGGTATGGGGACGGTTTAGGGTAAAGGTTAGGGTACAGCAACGTTTTAGCTTTAGCGTAGGTGCTATGGTATGGATGAGTGTTAGTGTACGGGTTAGGATTAGGGGACATCTTAGGGTAAGGCTTCGGGTTAGGGTTAGGGAACGGGGGTGGTTTAGGGTACAGATTAGGGTACGACAACAGTTTAGGGTTAGCGTACGTGATAGGGTACGGGTTAGTGTTTGTGTACGGGGTAGGATTAGGGGACGGTTTAGGGTAAGGCTTCAGGTGAGGGTTAGGGTTAGGGAATCGGGACGGTTTAGGTTACAGGTTAGGATACGACAATGGTTTAGGGTTAGTGTACTTGTTAGGGTACAGGTTAGTGTTAGTGTATGGGTTAGGATTAGGTGATGGCTTAGGGTAAGGCTTCAGGTTAGGGATAGTGTTAGGGTTAGGTTTAGGGAACGGGGAGGGTTTAGGGTACAGGTTAGCGTACGACAATGGTTTAGGGTGAGCGTACGTGTTAGGGTATGCGTTAGTGTTAGGGTATGCATTATTGTTATTGTACGCGTTAGTGTTTGTGTACGGGTTAGGATTAGGTTTAGGGTTAGGGTTAGGTTTAAGGTCAGGTTTAGGGTTAGCGTTAGGGATCGGGTACATTTCAGGGTTAGGGTTAGGGTACGTGTTAGGTGAAGCTTTATTGTTAGTGTACGGATTAGGATTAGGGTACCGTGTAGTGTAAGGGTTAGGTAAAGTGTTTAGTTTAGGATTAGGGTTAGAGTTAGGGTTAGGGTTACGGAACAGGTGAATTGCAGTGCCCCTGTGCTCCATATAAAGTGATGGAAATATCCAATGGAAGTGTTAGAAACATCCTATTTTACCCGAGGCTTATACACTGCTATATGTTAATTACAGTTTTGCAGTGAATTGCAGTGCCCCTGTGCTCCATATAAAGTGATGGAAATATCCAATGGAAGTGTTAGAAACATCCTATTTTACCCGAGGCTTATACACTGCTATATGTTAATTACAGTTTTGCTCACACATCTGTTCATTGACATTACAATGTTGTCAATTTCTGTTACTGATCCACCAGAGTGGGCCCCAACAAGGCTCCCCTTGCCCAGTGTCATTGGAGCCAACAGATCGAGACTGAGTTTGGTTCAGAAGCAAGGGAAATTTTATATTTTCTTCAGAGAACGGAGAGATGAGAGCGTGCACTACCCCGTGGGCTGTGGGCTTACCTGCTGTGTAGGGATCCCAGCAGCATCAGTGGGAGGGAGGGGCGGAGCTCTCGAGGGGCGGGTTGGCTGCAGCTCAGGCTCTATGTCGTGGAGTCTGCATGGGGCCCCGGGAGCTGAAATGTCAACCCAGCCATTCTGCATTAGGAAATTGGGTCTGAAGTGCCGGGTGTGGGACCTCTGCATGCGGAACCCTAGGAGCACGTGAACTTAGACAAAGCACAGAGGAAAAAAAAGGTTAGACTTTATTTTATTGCCCAGATTCTATTTTTGTCTCCCAGGAATTTTTCATGGTCTTTGCCGGTGACAAACCACTCCTCTGCCATTTGTCCTATTCCTCATTCTTGGGGCGCTGAGGGTGCAGATCCCTCTTCTGTAACTGCTTCGTGCTGAGTTGGGAGTCCTCATACACGGGGGGGAGGGGCAGAACTTCTCCCCAGCAGCCTCCAGGTGAGGTTGATTGTCCCCAGGTCTCCTGCCTCACTGCTCGTCCTCCTGAGCGCCAGCATTGGAAGTGTTATAGATTCTAATGACCTTTAAGGGTCCAGGAAAGAGATGCGCAGAGACGCTGGGGGGGGCTGGTTTTACCCCGCCCCACATTTGTTCGGCCACCTTAGGCTGACTGTTTCTGCCGGCCTAGATGCTCTGACCAGTAGTCTGCGCTTTCTTCAATTAGGCCCCCGAGTTAACGTACAAACAGCACCAAGTGTCAGAGCCCTGCCCGCTCAACTCCCAGACAGTCCAGGGTCGGTGGTGATCCAGGACCATGACGGCCACTGAGTCAACGGCCTTTTGAAGTAGCTAGGAGGCCAGCCAGTCTTATTGGACGCCGTCACCGCGGTGTCTGTAGGTTTTTCTATGGTGACAGCATGATATACGGTTCCCCCGCCACGCTTATTAGCTCCCCTCTGGCTGAATTAAGTCCTGCAAGCAGTAGTCTGCTCTTTTGGGGCACACTCTTGTTTTCTGAGAGAAACTCCAGGTCAAGTGATGGTCACACAAGTTGTCATGGGGACCCATTACCCCCGGTTGTCTGTCTGGAGGTTGGAGTTGGAGGGCCTCCTCACTCGAGGTCAGTGTGCCCACGGAGCGACCCCTGTAACTTCAGGGCATGGTGGGTGGTTAGGATCACCACGTGGGGTCCTTTTCCCTTAGGAGGGAGCTGGCCTTGCAGGTTGCTGATTTCCATGTTCTTAGATACCCCCAGTACCCTGGCCGGATGGGGCGGTGGGCCAAGCCATTGGTGACCGTAGTTTATCCTACCTGGAGGGCATTCTTGCGTTGTTCCATTTCAAGTGGTCCCAGGTTTTGCACTAATACTCCAAGGGCGATTCACATTCTATGGGGATGTAAAGTTCAAAGGGTTTAGCTAAATTAGGGAGTTCCAGGGCAAGGGTCTGAATTGACTGCTCTTTGCATTCTTAAAAGGCCGCTTCTGGATTCTATTCGAAAGGATCATCATCTTTTCCTTCCAGTGTTTCATATAGAGGCCCAGCTAGTAGACTGTAGTTAGGGATCCAGATGCAGCAATCCCCGGGCCTCCCCAGGAAACCCTAAGCTGTCTTCTAGTTTTAGAAGGGGGGAAGGCTGCAAATGGCTTCTTCCCTTTCCTGGGATGGGCTTCTCCGACCTTCCGTGAGAATGGAGCCCAGGCAGGCCACCTTAGTCTGTGATATTTGGGCCTTTTTCTTGGACACCTTCAATCCTTTATTGGCTAGGTAGTTCAGAGGCCTCCTTAGTAGGGCTGGCGATCAGAATGTCATCTGCATATTGAAGGAGGGTTCCCTTTTCCAGAGGTAGAACTTTTAGGTGTTTAGCTAACGTTTCCCCAAAGATGGTGTGGGAATTTTTGAACCCTTGGGGCAGGACGGCGCAGCAGTATTGTTTTTGTTGTATGTTGAGTCCTGCCACTCAGAAGTCAAAATTTCTTGTGACTCTGGAACTAATGGAATACAGAATGAGGCATAATTGAAGTCTAATACAGAATACCATGTCCTGGTGGATGGTAGAATGACCAGCAGGGTGTAGGTATTAGGAACTACTGGATGTATATCCTCAGTGGCTTCACTGACTGTCCTGACATCCTTTCCCAGGTCGCCAGCAGCCCACGGGGCTCTCGTGGTCAGGCCCCTCCGAGGATATGGAGCTCACCTGTGCAGCTACCCAGCAGCCCATGGGACTCTCGTGGTCAGGCCTCTCTCAGGATACAGAGCTCCGCTGGGCAGGTACCCTGGCAGGGCTTGGCACACAGGAACCGTGCACATAGCCCTCATTGCAGAGCACCCCCAGCTCACCTGTCGCTCAGAGCTGACACAGAGCACCTAAGAACAGGACCTGAGCTAACAAACAGCAGCTCCGACAGGTCTGTGACACTGGGCGTCACTCTGTGGGGCTTCCCTCCACCTGGTCTTCCAGAGACTTCCACTGCAGCTGGGGCACCAGGCCTCTGTCTCCACCCACCACCCCCCCTCTCCCTGACTCCTGGGTTCCTCTCATTAGGAGAGGGTTTTCTTGAAGTTGTCTCCCACTCATGGGCCAGATAAAATGATTAGAAAACAAGCCAGAGCTGCAGCCCCTTGTCTAGCCTGACTCTCAAGAGCCCACACCTGTTCCTTGGACCTGGCCGGTTCAGCAAGTTCCATTTTCTGCACCTGTGAGCCCCTGAGGGGTGATGATTGGTTGACCTGGGCAGCCTGACGTGCGGGCCAGCCCTCCCCAGGTGTGCCTGGGTTGAAGTCAATATAAACACCGCTCCAGGCAGCAAGAGCCCCTGCAGCTCTGCCTGACGCCATATTCTCTGCCCCGTCAGCAATCTCGGGGCTGGGCTGGTGGGTGGGAGTGAGGGGCCATGGCTTTGTGGGTGGCCCGGTGTGAGTGGGCTCTGCTGGACTTTCTGAAGGAGTTGCTGGGCTGCCACCTGCTAAAGAAGAGGATGTGTCACCCATATCTTACGCTGGAATTTCTCCCTGGGAAGAGGTGAGGAAGGAAAAAAGCAGTTGGGGCCTGGACAGGAGCAGTATCTCAGGCAGGGAAATGGAAAGCTTCCAGAAGAGCGCCCGGGGCCAGGACAATCCTGGCTGGCCTGCAGGCACCAAGTCGGATGGCGTGCTGTCGCTGGTGTGGCTCCACAGCCCTTCCTCTAGGCTTTCAAGTCCTTGTACATATTCAGATGTTTTACCTGAGAAGGATGGGAACAGTTTAGCAGCAGCTGGCCTGGGGCTCAGCTCACGTTTACTCACAGACGCCTCGGCACGGTCCCCCAGCTTTGCAATGAGGACGCTCCTTGCGGGGTGGGGGGCTGCTGGCTGCATGCGAGACGATTCCCACCTCTGACCAACTTTAGAATTGTTTACCAGTGGAGCAAGTGCCCTGATAGGGTTTTCCTCTGTATAACTGGTGGGTTCTGTGTTTTTGTTCTTTTTTGGTTCAAGGTAGATTTTATTCCTCTTTTGTACTTATAGATATAAGCATGGAAATAATTCATTCATATAAATACATGTATGTGAAGGGAATAACTTTTTTCCATTTTTTAAAAAATCTTATTTATTTTTTAACTTAATCTTATTTATTTTCTATACAGCAGGTTCTTACTGGTTATCTATTTTATACATATAAATGTATACATGTCAATCCCAATCTCCCAACTCCTCCCACCGCCACCCCCCCCCCACGGCTTTTCCCTCTTGGTGTCCATACATTTGTTCTCTACATCTGTGTCTCTATTTCTGCCCTGCAAACCGATTCATCTGTACCATTTTTCTAGGTTCCACGTATATGCATTAATATACAATATTTGTTTTTCTCTTTCTGACTTACTTCACTCTGTATGCCAGTCTCTAGATCCATTGACATCTCTACAAATGACCCAATTTCATTCCTTTTTATGGCTGAGTAATATTCCATTTTATATATGTACCATATCTTTATCCATTCGTCTGTCTGTGGGCATTTAGGTTGCTTCCGTGACCTGGCTATTGTAAATAGTGCTGCAATGAACATTGTGGTGAATGTGTCTTTTTAATTTATGGTTTTCTCTGGGTATATGCCCAGTAGTGGGATTGCTGGATCATATAGTAATTCTATTTTTAGTTTTTTAAGGAACCTCCATACTGTTCTCCATAGTGACTGTATCAATTTACATTCCCACCAATAGTGGAAGAGGGTTCCTTTTCTCCACACCCTCTCCAGCATTTGTTGTTTGTAGATTTTCTGATGATGCCCATTCTAACAGGTGTGAGGTGATACATCATTGTAGTTTTGATTTGCATTTCTCTAATAATTAATGATGTTGAGCAGCTTTTCTTGTGCATCTTGGCCATCTCTATGTCTTCTTGGAAGAAATGTCTATTTAGAACTTCTGCCCATTTTTGTATTGGGTTGTTTTTTTTAATATTGAGCTGCATGAGCTGCTTATATATATTGGAGATTAATCCTTTGTCCATTGATTCGTTTGCAAATATTTTCTCCCATTCTGAGGGTTGTCTTTTCCTCTTGTTTGTAGTTTCCATTGCTTTGCAAAAGCTTTTACGTTTCATTAGGTCCCATTTGTTTTCTTTTTTATGGCATTACTCTAGGAGGTGGATCAAAAAAGATCTTGCTGTGATTTATGTTAGAGTATTCTTCCTATGTTTTCCTCTAAGAGTTTTATACTGTCTGGTCTTACATTAAGGTCTCTAATCCATTTTGAATTTATTTTTCTGTATGGTGTTAGGGGGTGTTCTAATTTAATTCTTTTACATGTAACTGTCCATTTTTCCCAGCACCACTGATTGAAGACACTGTCTTTTCTCCATTGTATAGTCTTGCCTACTCTGTCATAGATTAGTTGACCATAGGTGTGTAGGTTTATCTCTGGGCTTTCTTTCTTTTTTTTTTTTCCTTTTACACCTTTATTGGAGTATAATTGCTTTACAATGGAGTGTTAGTTTCTGCTGTATAACAAAGGGAATCAATTATACATATACATATATCACCATATCCCCTCCCTCTTGCATCTCCCTCCCACCCTCCATATCCCACCCCTTTAGGTGGTCACAAAGCACCGAGCTGATCTCCCTGTGCTATGTGGCTGCTTCCCAGTAGCTATCGATGTTACATTTGGTAATGTATATATGTCCATGGCACTCTCTCACTTCGTCCCAGCTTACCCTTCCCCCTCCCCGTGTCCTCAAGTCCTTTCTCTACGTCTGTGTCCTTAATCCTGTCCTGCCCCTAGGTTCTTCTTAAACTTTGTTTTCTTTAGATTCCATATATCTCTGTTAGCATACGGTATTTATTTTTCTCTTTCTGGCTTACTTCACTGTGTAGGACAGACTCTAAGTCTATCCACCTCACTACAAATAACTCAGTTTTGTTTCTTTTTATGGCTGAGGAATATTCCATTGTATATATGTGCCAGATCTTCTTTATCCATTCATCTGTTGATGGACACTTAGGTTGCTTCCATGTCCTGGCTATTGTAAGTAGAGCTGCAATGAACATTGTTGTATATAACTCTTTTTGAATTATGGTTTTCTCAGGGCAAATGCCCAGTAGTTGGATTGCTGGGTCGTATGGTACTTCTATTTTTAGTTTTTTAAGGAACCTCTATACTGTTTTCCCTAGTGGCTATACCAAGCAACAGTGCAAGAGCGTTCCCTTTTCTCCAGTAAATGCCTCTCCAGCATTTATTGTTTGTAGATTTTTTGATGATTGCCATTCTGACTACTGGGAGGTGATACCTCAATGTAGTTTTGATTTGCATTTTTCTAATGATTAGTGATGTTCAGCATCCTTTCATGTGTTTGTTGGCACTCTGTATATCTTCTTTGGAGAAATGTCTATTTAGGTCTTCTGCCCATTTTTGGATTGGGTTTGTGTTTGTGATATTGAGCTACACGAGCTGCTTGTAAATTTTGGAGATTAATCCTTTGTCATTTGCTTCATTTGAAAACAGTTTCTCCCATTCTGAGGGTTGTCTTTTCGTCTTGTTTATGTTTTCCTCTGCTGTGCAAAAGCTTTGAAGTTTCATTAGGTCCCATTTGTTTACTTTTGTTTTTATTTCCACTTCTCTAGGAGGTGGGTCAAAAAGGATGTTGCTGTGATTTATGTCATAGAGTGTTCTGCCTATATTTTCCTCTAAGAGTTTTATAGTGTCTGGTCTAACATTTAGATCTCTAATCCATTTTGAGTTTATTTTTGTGTATGGTGTTATGGAGTGTTCTAATTTCATTCTTTTACGTGTAGTTGTCCAGTTTTCCCAGCACCACTTACTGAAGAGGCTGTCTTTTCTCCATTGTATATCTTTGCCTCCTTTGTCATAGATGAGTTAGCCATAGGTATGTAGGTTTATCTCTGGGCTTTCTATCTTGTTCAATTGATCTATATTTCTGTTTTTGTGCCAGTACCATATAGTCTTGATTACTGTAGCTTTGTAGTATAGTCTGAAGTCAGGAAGTCTGATTCCTCCAGCTCTTTTAATTTCCCTCAAGACTGCTTTGGCTATTCGGGGTCTTTTGTGTCTCCAAACAAATTTTAAGATTTTTTTGTTCTAGTTCTGTAGAAAAAGCCACTGGTAATTTGATAGGGATTGCATTGAATCTGTAGCTTGCTTTGGGTAGTATAGTCATTTTCACAATATTGATTCTTCTAATCCAAGGACATGGTTTATACCTCTCTCTGTTTATATCATCTTTGATTTCTTTCAGCAGTGTCTTATAGTTTTCTGAGTACAGGTCTTTTACCTCCTTAGGTAGGTTCATTCCTACGTATTTTATTCTTTTTGTTGCAATGGCGAATGGGATTGTTTCCTTAATTTCTCTTTCTGATCTTTCATTGTTAGTGTAGAGGAATGCAAGAGATTTCTGTGCATTAATTTTGTATCCTGCAACTTTACCAAATTCATTGATTAGCTCTAGTAGTTTTCTGGTGGCATCTTTAGGATTCACTATTTGTAGTATCGTGTCATTTGCAAACAGTGACAATTTTACTTCTTCTTTTCCAATTTGTATTCCTTTTATTTCCTTTTCTTCTCTGATTGCTGTGTCTAGGATTTCCAAAACTATGTTGAGTAATAGTGTTGAGAATGGACATCCTTGTCTTGTTCCTGATCTTAGAGGAAATGTTTTAGTTTTTCACTATTGAGAATGACGTTTGCTGTGGGTTTGTCATATACTGCCTTTATTACGTTGAGGTAGATTCCCTCTATGCCCACTTTTTGGAGACTTTTAATCATAAATGGGTGTTGAATTTTGTAGAAAGCTTTTCCTGCATCTATTGGGATGATCATATTTTTATTCTACAATTTGTTAATATGGTGTATCACATTGATTGATTTGTGTATGTTGAAGAATTCTTGCATCCCTGGGATAAACCCCACCTGATCATGGTGCATGATCCTTTTAATGTGTTGTTCAATTCTGTTTCCTAGTATTTTGTTGAGGATTTTTACATCTATACTAATCAGTGATATTGGTCTCTAATTTTCTTTTTCTGTAGTATCTTTGTCTGGTTTTGGTATCAGGGTGATGGTGGCCTCATATAATGAGTTTGGGAGTGTTCCTTCCCCTGAAAATTTCTGAAGAGTTTGAGAAGATTGGGTGTTAGCTCTTGTCTAAATGTTTGATAGAATTCACGTCTGATGCCATCTGGTTCTGGACTTTTGTTTGTTGGAAGATTTTTAATCACAGTTTCAATTTCGTTACTTGTGATTGGTCTGTTCATATTTTCTATTTCTTCCTGGTTCAGTCTTGGAAGGTTATACCTTTCTAAGAATTTGTCCATTTCTTCCAGGTTGTCCATTTTATTGGCATGGAGTTGCTTGTAGAGGTCTCTTAGGATGCTTTGTATTTCTCTGGTGTCTGTTACAACTTCTCCTTTTTCATTTCCAATTTTATTGATTTGAGTCCTCTCCCTCTTTTACTTGAGTCTGGCTAAAGGTTTATCATTTTTGTTTATCTTCTCAAAGAACCAGCTTTTAGTTTTATTGATCTTTGCTATTGTTTTTATTTCATTTATTTCTGCTCTGATCTTTATGATTTCTTTCCTTCTATTAACTTTGGGTTTTATTCTTCTTTCTCTAGTTCCTTTAGGTGTACGGTTAGATTGTTTATTTGAGATTTTTCTGGTTTCTTGAGGTAGGCTTTTATTGCTATAAACTTCCCTCTTAGAATTGTTTTTGCTGCATCCCATAGGTTTTGGATCATCGTGGTCTTGTTGTCATTTGTCTCTAGGTAGTTTTTGATTTCCTCTTTTATTTCTTCAGTGATCTCTTGGTTATTTAGAAACGTATTGTTTAGCCTCCATGTGTTTGTGTTTTTTACGTTATTTTCCCTGTAATTGATTTCTAATCTCATAGCATTGTGGTCGGAACAGCTGCTTGATGTGATTTCATTTTTCTTATATTTACTGAGGCTTTATTTGTGACCCAAGATGTGATCTATCCCAGAGAATGTTCCATGTGCCATTGAGAAGAACGTGTAATCTGCTGTTTTTGGATGGAATGTCCTATAAATATCCATTAAATCTATCTGGTCTATTGTGTCATTTAAAGCTTGTGTTTCCTTATTAATTTTCTGTCTGGATGATCTCCATTGGTGTAAGTGAGGTGTTAATGTCCCCTGCTATTATTATGTTACTGTTGATTTCCTCTTTTATAGCTGTTAGCAGTTGCCTTATATATTGAGGTGTTCCTATGTTGGGTACATATATATTTATAATTGTTATATCTTCTTGGATTGATCCCTTGATCATTATGTAGTGTCCTTCCTTGTCTCTTGTAACATTCTTTATTTTAAAATCTATTTTATCTGATATGAGTATTGCTACTCCAGCTTTCTTTTGATTTTCATTTGCATGGAATATATTTTTCCATCCCCTCACTTTCAGTCTGTATGTGTCCCTAGGTCTGAAATGGGTCTCTTGTAGACAGCATATATATGGGTCTTGTTTTTGTATCCATTCAGTGAGCCTGTGTCATTTGGTTGGAGCATTTAATCCATTCACGTTTAAGGTAATTATCGATATGTATGTTCCTATTATTATTTTCTTAATTGTTATGGGTTTGTCTTGGTGGGTCCTTTTCTTCTCTTGTGTTTCCCACTTAGAGAAGTTCCTTTAGCATTTGTTGTAGAGCTGGTTTCGTGGTGCTGAATTCTCTTAGCTTTTGCTTGTCTGTAAAGCTTTTGATTTCTCCATCAAATCTGAATGAGATACTTGCTGGGTGGAGTACTCTTGGTGGTAGGTTCTTCCCTTTCATCACTTTAAATTTATCATGCCACTGCCTTCTGGCTTGTAGATTTTCTGCTGAGAAATCAGCTGTTAACCTTATGGGAGTTCCGTTGTATGTTATTTGTCACTTTTCCCTTGTTGCTTTCAATAATTTTTCTTTGTCTTTAATTTTTTCAATTTGATTACTGTGTGTCTCGGCATTTTTCTCCTTTGGTTTATCCTGCCTGGGACTCTCTGCGCTTCGTGGACTTCGGTGGCTATTTCTTTTCCCATGCTAGGGAAGTTTTCGACTATAATCTCTTCAAATATTTTCTCGAGTCCTTTCTCTCTCTGTTCTCCATCTGGGACCCCTATAATGCGAATGTTCTTGCGTTTAATGTTGTCCCAGAAGTCTCTTAGGGTGTCTTCATTTATTTTCATTCTTTTCCTTTATTCTGTTCCACGGCAGTGATTTCCACCTTTCTGTCTTCCAGGTCACTTATCCGTTCTTCTGCCACATTTATTCCACTACTGACTCCTTCTAGTGTATTTTTCATTTCAGTTATTGTATTGTTCATCTCTGTTTGTTTGTTCTTTAATTCTTCTAGGTGTTTGTTCCTTAATTCTTCTAGGTCTTTGTTAAGCATTTCTTGCATCTTCTCGATCTTTGCCTCCATTCTTTTTCTAAGGTCTTGGATCATCTTCACTATCATTATTCCAAATTCTTTTAGTGGAAGGTTGCCTATCCCCACCTCATTTCGTTGTTTTTCTGAGGATTTATCTTGTTCCTTGATCTGGTATAAAATCCTCTGCCTTTTCATTTTCTCTATCTTTCTGTGAATGTGGTTTTCCTTCCACAGGCTGCAGAATTGTAGTTCTTCTTGCTTCTGCTGTCTGCTCTCCAGTGATTGGGTCTATCTTAGAGGCTTGTGCAAGCTTCCTTATGGGAGGGACTGGTGGTGGGTAGAGCTGGGTGTTGCTCTGGTGGGCAGAGCTTTAATCTGCTTGTCTGTGGATTAACTAAAAGTTTAATAAAAAGTTTAATCCGCTTGTCTGCTGATGCATGGGGCTGGGTTCCCTCCCTGTTGGTTGTTTGGCCTGAGGTGACCCAGCACTGGAGCCTACCTTGCTCTTGGTGGGGCTAATGGTGGACTCTGGGAGAGTTCACACCAAGGAGTATTTCCCAGAACTTCTGCTGCCAGTGTTGTTGTCCCCATGGTGATCCACAGCCACTCCCCGCCTCTGCAGGAGACCCTCTAACACTAGCAGTTAGGTGTGGTCACTCACCTATGGGGTGACTGCTCCTTCCCCTGGGTCCTGATGTGCCCACTACTTTGTGTGTGTCCTCCAAGAGTGGAGTCTCTGTTGAGACTCTGAGTCTCTGAGTGCAGTTGAGACTCTGAGACTCGGAGTGGAGTCGCACAGTCTCTGGGTCCTGTGAAGCTTTGATGCTTTGTGGTTCTAGAAATCCTATAGGAGACGGTCCACAGCAGGTGAAGCTAATGCTGTCATAGAGGTGGTGAAGCCAAAGATCTGCAGTTCCGACTAGAGGTGCTGATGTACATACAGGACAAAATCATCTCGTGTGAATGTAGTTCAGGCACATTTAAGATGAATGCAGTCATGTTAATGCCTAACATCTTCTATCTTGTGCCTCTCCTCAGGGACGCCCTCCTCAGTTCCTGAGGCTCCTGTAAGTCATGTACACGGGAATGGAGAGTGGGCTCTGTCCAGTCTGAGCCCTGAGTTACCCTGTGTGTATCTTAGGATACTTTGTATTTCTGTGGTGGCTCTTGTAACATCATCTCTTTCATTTCTGATTTATTTGGGCCCTCTCTTTTTTTGAAAAAAAAAATACTACTGTTGTCTTTTATTCTTTACAGAAGTTTAATACTCTATGTATACTTTTTGCCGTGAGATTTTTACTTTTGTTTGTTTTCTTGTTACTGTTAATAATTAGTGAGACTTCTTTTAAGCTACATTCAACATTGCTTATAAAACTGCTATATTAGTGATGACAGAGCTTTAATGGAAGTCGTGTTCTGGTTGTAAATTAGAATGCAATGTGCCAACAAAAAGCCCCTTAAGTGTATATCTCATTACTTCTTGTTCTTTTTTTTCCTCTCTTTTTTCTTCTTGTTCTTTTTTAATTTTTATTTTTTATCAGAGCAAATTTGATTAAAATGTTTTGTTTGTTCTAGGTGTGTAAGATGTTCTTTTACACATATACATGTATCTATACTTCTTCAGATCGTTTTCTCATGTAGGTTATGACACAATGTTGAGTAGTCTTCTCTTGGTATTCCGTAGGTCTTTGGTGATTATATATTTCACACGTGTTTCTATATCTATGTTAACCCCAATATCCTAATGTATCCAGTCCTCATACCTTTCCATTTGGTGAACCATAACTTTGTTGAATGAGTCTGTGAATGCCTTTCTCTGTGGAAATATCTTCATTGGTATCAATTTTTAGCTAACACCTATAAGTGATATTATAGGATATGTGTCTTTTGCTGTCTGACTTAGTACAATTTGCCTGATTACCTCTAGAATCATCTACGGTGCTGCAAATGGCATTGTTTCATTTTTTTCCCTAGCTAATATTGCATCTGTACATGTACCAGTTCTTCTTTGTCCACTCACCTCTTGATGGACTTTTTGGTTGCCTCCATGTCTTGGCTATTGTAATACTGCTGCACTGCACATTTGCCTGCCTGTGTCTTTCCAATTCTGTCTTCTTATGTTATAGGCCCAGGAGTGGGCCTCCTGTATCATATGGTATCTCAGGGTTTACCATTTAAATGCACCATGATTCTGTGCTCATTAGTGGCTCTTTCCAGGTTACATCCCACTTAAAGTTGAGGGTATGCATTTCTCCACAACACCTTCAGCATTTATTTTTTTATTTTTAACATCTTTATTGGAGTATAATTGCTTTACAATGGTGTGCTAGCTTGTGCTTTACAACAAAATGAATCAATTATACATATACATATGTTCCCATATCACTTCCCTCTTGCATCTCCCTCCCTCCCACCCTCCCTATCCCACCCCTCCAGGCGGTCACAAAGCACCGAGCTGATCTGCCTGTGCTATGCTGCTGCTTCCCGATAGCTATCTACCTTACGTTTGGTAGTGTATATATGTCCATGCCTCTCTCTCCCTTTGTCACAGCTTACCCTTCCCCCTCCCCATATCCTCAAGTCCATTCTCTAGTAGGTCTGTGTCTTTATTCCTGTTTTACCCCTAGGTTCTTCATGACATTTTCTTTTTCTTAAATTCCATGTATATGTGTTAGCATACGGTATTTGTCTCTCTCTTTCTGACTTACTTCACTCTGTATGACAGACTCTAGGTCTATCCACCTCATTACAAATAGCTCAATTTCGTTTCTTTTTATGGCTTCAGCATTTATTGTTTGTAGTTTTCTTGCTGATGGATATTCTGACTGGTGTGAGCTGATACCTCTTTGTGGTTGAAATTGCATATGACTCATAATCCTTTGAAATTGAGCTTTAAGGCATGTCCTTTTTATTTTTCAAACTGTGATTACAGCTTAGCTCTTCAAAGTGTTTTCTTAAAGTATGTGTTACATTTTGAAATTTATTGGCCATTACCTCCCTCAAAACATTTTGAGGGCAGGTTTCATTTACAGCCCTGCAGTACTTGTTCACATGAAGTGACCATTAGCACAGGCTTTAAAGCTGCTTTTGCAGGTAATGGCCAGATTGCGGCAGCCTTTCTTTGTTCCCCACGCTGGTACTAGGGAAACAGACCTTCCAGCCAGTGGACTTCCTCGGTTGTAAATTAGAGTGGAATGTGCCCGGATAAACTCCCCAAAGCTGATGTCTCCTTACTTTTGTTTGTTTTTTTAATTTAATTTATGTTTTTATTGGGGTAATATTCCATTGTGTATATGGACCACTTCTTGGTGCATTCCTCTGTTGATGGACATTTTCGTTGCTTCCAAGCGTTGGCTATATTAAATATTGCTGGAGTGCAAGATTGCCAGCCTGTGACATTTTGATTCTCATTTTCTCAGGTGATAGGCCCAGCAGTGGGTGTGACTGATTGACTAGTAGCTCAATGTTTACCTTTTCAAAGCACCTCCACTGTGTTTTCATTAGTGGCTCTTACCGTGTCTCCCTTAGAACCGAGGGTACGAACTTCTCCACAATCCCTTCAGCATTTATAGTTTGCAGCATTTTTGCTAATGGCCATTCAGACTGCTGTGACCTGATAGATTTTTGTAATTTGGGTTTGCATGCCTTTAAAAATCCCTAAAATTCATCATTTTCCATGCCTTTTTCCTTTCTGTTAAAAATAAAGTGTGAGTACAATATATCTCTTGAAGCTGTCTTCTTGGAAGGTTGCCCTCTTTTGAATTTTTGGTCGATATTCGACCCCAGGATTTTTTTGGAGGGCAGATGTCATTACAGAACTGCAAGTTCGGTGAATATTTAGTGACCATTAGCACTGGGTTTAAAGCTGCTGTTGTGGGAAACGGCCGCAAGGAGGCAGCATTTGTCCTTTCCCAAATCTGGGTACTAGGGCAGCAGAGCCTTTCTGGAAGTCGTGGTCCTCGGTTGTAAGTTAGAATGGAATGTGCCAGGAGGAATGCCCATAAGTTTATGTCTCATTACTTCTTGGTTTTTAAAATTTATTTAATCGGGGTAATGATTAGATATTGTTTGTCCAGATGTGCACAATCTAGTTCATTTGTACAATATATGTGTCTATTCATGTTCAGATCCTCTTCCCATGTAAAATGTTACAGAGTGTTCCGTAGACCTCCCTTGCTATATGGTCCGTCTTTTTGATATATGTTTATAATATGTATTTGTATATGTATGGTAACGCTAATCTTAATCTATCCATTCTGCCCACCTTTCCTTTTAGATAAGCATACTTAATTTCTAAGTCTGTGAGTGTCTTTCTCTGTGGAAATATGTTCATTTGTGTTAGTTATTAGATAACGCCTATAAGTGATATCATAGGATATAGGTCTTTTGCTTTCTGACTTACCTCATATTCTGTGATTATCTCCAAGCTCATCTATGGCGCCTCAGATAGCAGTGTTTCATTGTTTTCCATGGCTAATATTCTATTGTGAACGTGGACCACTTCTTCTTCATCCATACATCTGTTGATGGACATTTTGTTTGCTTCACTGTCTTGGCTATTGTGAATAAGGCTGCAGTGCAGATTTTGCAGCCCAGGTCTTCTCGACTCTGGTCTTCTCAGGTGAGAGGCCCAGTGGTGTGACTGCTGGATTGAACGGTACCTCAATGTTTACTTTTAATCGTAGCTCCTTTCTGTTCTCATTATTGGCTGTTAACACTTTACATCTCACCAGCAGCTAGAGGGTACACAGTTCTCTAAAACCCCTTCAGAATTTATTGTTCGTAGACCTTTTGCTGATGGTCAGTTGACTGGTGTGAGTTGAAACCTTTTTGTTGATTAGATTTGCATGAGTCTAATAATTCCTGAGGTTGAGCTTTCACCCATTTTCCTTTTTTTAAAAAAGAGAGTGAGTCAAACTTACCTCTTCATACTATCGTCTTGAAAAATTTGCCAGTTTTGAATTTTATTGTCCATTCCCTACCTCAGCACAGTTGTTTAGGACAGGTGTCCTTTGCAGCCCTGAGTCCTTGTAAATGTTAAGAGACCATTAGCTGTGGGCTTAAAGCTGCTCTTGTAGAAAATGGCCACAAGGCAGCAGAATTTCTCCATTTCCAACTCTGGGTTTTTGGGCAGCAGAGCCTTCCTGGAAATCGTGTTAGTAGGCTACAAATTAGAGTGGAATGTGCCAGGGCACATCCCCAAGAGCTTATATCTC